>NC_046167.1:10337677-10477677 GCF_011064425.1 Rattus rattus | reverse complement strand
ATTACAATAGGTGCCACCACACCTGACTAATATTCTAAACCAGTGTCTATTTGGGGTGAGTGTTGTTTATGTGCAAAGCGACGTTAGTTGTTGCCACAGTCCCACTGCTGACACGGGAATGACATTCTCATTATTTCCCTCCAGGCTCTTCCCTTCCCTCCTGGCCTTCCCTAGAAGAGGTGGGGTGGACACATTCTAAATCTAGTGCCAGCACACAGCTCTATGTCTACAGGGAAAGTCAGTCAAGAAATCACACAGGCAGAGAGGTGTGACAACTATCGAAGATTTCTCAGCCCACGTCCCTCTTCTTGTGTGCATGTGACATTTGTCATGTGTGTGTCAGGTCCTTCCCTCAGCAAGACTGCTGGCGTACGGTGATAAATAGAGCCATGATCCACAATGTTCTCCACCCCTCCACATGCTGGCAAAGGTCGCCTAGCAACTGTTGTTACGGGCAACACTAGCGTGTTTAGTTTAATTCGGTGGCAACAAGACATCTTTGGTCTCCTGTAGAAGGTTCAAGTTTATGCCCTAGAGAACAGGAGTCCTTCACAAATGCATGGAGGTTATAATCTCACTACGACCTGCTCAAGGTTTAACTGTTACTTTTAATACTGCTCACCGAGTGAGCGCGAAAGGCCAGGTCCCAAAACTATTGCGCCTTCTAGGCAGGCAGTGGGAAAGGGCTCGCGTCTGATTTTTATTACAAGGTAACAGCTTGGCCTCTTTCTCTTCCCTACTTAATATTCACAACACCGACTTCAAAAATGATTTCCAAACTATGAAGCTTGTTGCAGGAATAAAAAGTCAAGGGGTGGGGGTGGGGGTGGGGAGCACAAAAGTGGGGAAAATCCTTTATTAAGCCCCTGCTGGGATTCTCTCCTCTTTAATGCACTTGAAAAAAAAAAATCCTGGACCATTTTTGCATTGAGATGCAGCAACAGAACTGCATGGAAAATGCCTATGTTGGTGGATTACACTACCCCCTACTGATTGATCCTCTTAATGGCCCCACATTTTGCAAAGACAGCAGTTGCTTCTGTTTTGCTGGCTATTAATTCAGCCTTCTTTGGCCTGGCTGTTGTAATAAGAGCAGAGCATCTCCCACCAAAATTCAGGGCTTTCAAGCTACAAGATAACAGAGCTCCACAAAACAACCCATATTAAAAGAATGACCCATAAAACAACATAATAAAACATCCTGGCTAACGGGACATTTCATTTCACGTCTCCGTATTTATAAAACAGCCACTCAGCGCCCATTCACAGAAGAAAGGGAGGTCAAGCAAAGCCAGCTTTTCCCCCTGAAGCTCTCTCTGGGAAAAACCAAACCAAAACCAAACCAAAACACAACAGCAGTGTGGCAGGAGTTGTTACCTGGTAGTTAGGTCACAACACTCCCTGCCTCCATTTCTCTGGATTCCACAGAAATAGAATTTGGTAAAGGGAAATAGTCATATGAAGTTTTGCTGAATGGGCCGGGAAAAAATTCTGATTCCTTCCTTAGGGTAGCCGTGGACACTTTAGAGTCTGTAGAAAGCCTTGAGACAAATAGAACTATAAAGTATACAGATCTGCCTATTCGACAGGTTGCCCTTCCCTGGGGTGAGTGAACTGGGCCTCTGTTCTGTTTTATGTGTGTCCTACTGAAAAATAATGGAGTTTGTGGGGTGTGAGTCCCGCTGATGAATCAGATCTCTGCATCCTCAGGCTCTCTCCTTTGACAGGTAGAGAGTTGGAGCTTCTCTCTGGCTTTTGTTTGGTTTATTTGTTTGTTTTTGTTTTTAATATCTGCAAGCCTGTCAAACTCAAGTGTGCAAGGTCAGATAGTTGACGGGAGGGGACAGGTGTCTCTCTTTAGAACACCTTCTCTCCTGCCACAACTTCAGCACAGTTACAGAACTTTCTGAAGTAGCTCCTGGAATCTTCCTGCCAAAGTCAGCTTCTCCCCAAAGCCCCTGACAACCTTAGATCCTGATAAAACTCATCATTCCATAATTAAGATTTTTTTCCCTTTGATGTGAGACAGATTTTATCAGAAGTTTCTTTTTAAATCTTGGTGTAGAATCATGGTGGTGCACATTTTGACCTCAGTTACCTGAGAAGATGAGCTGGGAGCTTTACTCCAACCCATTAATTCAAGAGCAGCCTGGACACCATAGGGAGACTGCCTTGACCTGCAGTCAGATACTCGCAGACTGGAAAGTCACCGACACTGGGCTCCTTACTCACAATCTGTAGCCTGTAAAACCAGCGACTGAAACAGAAGGACTTTGATTATTGTGCAAAGGAATGTGCTCTGGCCTGTATTTCTGCCCCAGGTAGAGGCTGGACATTGTGGATAGCCCAAAAGATCACCTTCTAGCCAGAGGTCTTCTGGGAGAGAATAAAATCATACCATTACCCCTCTCTCAAGGGTCAATCAAAATGATCCTGTCAATCACCTAGACATGAAAACACTCCTAAGGAATCTGATCTGGGGAGTTTAAGAAATCCATCCAGAGCCTGCCCCACCTGGGGATGCAGCCCATATACATACAGCCACCAAACCCAGTCAATATTGCAGATGCCAAGAAGTGCACGCTGGCAGGAGCCTGATATAGCAGTCTTCTGAGAGGCTCTGCTAGAGCCTGACAAATACAGAGGTGGATGCTCGCAGCCAACCATTGGACTGAGAATGGAGTCCCCAAATGGAAGAGTTAAGGAAAGAACTGAAGGAGCTGTCGGGGTTTGCAACCCCATAGAAAGAACGACAATATCAACTAACCAGACCCTCCAGAGCTCCCAGGGACTAAACCACCATCCCAAGAGAACACAAGGATGGACCTATGGCTCCATCCACATATGTAGCAGAGGATGGCCTTGTCGGGCATCAATGGGAGGAGAGACCCTTGGTCCTGTCACGGCTCAATGCCCTTGTGTAGGGGAATGTCAGGGCAGGGAGGTGGGAGGGAGTGGGTGGGTGAGGGAGCACCCTCATAGAAGCGGGGGCTGGGGGAATGGGATAGCAGAAAAGGGGATAACATTTAAAATGTAAATAAAAAATGCAATTAAAAAGAAGCAATACTATAGAAACAGGGTGTAGCTCAGCACGAGAGTCAAGTGTGGTGGTGCGGAGTTATCATCCCAGCTCTGGGACAACAGAGACAGCAGCCAGGTCTCACTAGCCAGGCAGCCTAACTTAACGAGTGAGTTCCAGGCCAGAGAGAACCAGTCTCACAAAACAAGATGCCCATATGGAACAATATCCGAGGTTTACCTCTGGCCTCCACGCATAATTGCACAAGCTCACACACAATACAGTATATTATAAAACTTAGCTAAAACACGGATTGAGAAATGGACGCTCTTGGCTACTGTTCACTCTCCTCCCTTGATAGTGTGCTCTACCCAAGATGCCACTGGCAACCAGCCAGCCTCACTTCTCAAGAGTATGGGCTCCACAGTGGTCTGCGTGGCTATTGTCCCTTTCCATCCCTTGACAATGTGTTCTGCACAACGGTCGGCTTGTCCCTTGTCCACTTGCACTCCCCAAGCAAGTGCTCTACATAATGTCCCCCCTGGCTACTGTCCACTCTCGTTCCCTGAGAGTGTTCTCTGCTCTGGTCCTTTGGTCATTGCCCATTCTCACTCTTGAGAGTGTCCCTGCATTACCCTGAGATACATCCCATGTATTTATCTACAGTGCTCTCTGTGCGTCATGTCTGAACTTCTCAGTGGGCATCAAAGAACTAGGAAGCTGACGGAAGGTCAGGATGAGATCCTGGTAGCAAAATAACAATGAAAATGAACAAAATAGACAAGCCCCAAATCTTCAGTGTTTTGGAAATCTGTGCACGGTTTGAAAACGTCAGGAGGTTCAGATCGGTGTCTTCGAAGCTGCTAATTGACGCTCAAATTACTTTGTTAGCCAACGCAGAACTTTGTACTGATTTTAATCCCTTCTACCACTTATTGGGAAGGGTTTTAATTCCCTTAAACACAAAACAATAAGACTTAAATGAGAACTGAACAGAGAGATATACTATTAGAGTAACAATAAAGGCCCACTACTGTAAAACTTCTGGTCAAGACACTAGAATCTCTGGTCTAATATTCTAATTGGGCCAAGTCAATGTCCTAGCCAAGGGACCACTCCTAGGGGGTTGGGCTAGCCTTAAGCTCTGCTAAAAAGGTAGGTGGAACAAATATTCCTCCAGCAAGAAACTACACTTTTCCTTCTCAGAATTCCCACCCACCAGCATAGCTCCTGGGTGGTGTGAATGAAAATGGCCCCCATAGGGAGTGACACTATTAGGAGGTGTGACCTTGCTGGAGGAAGTGTGTCACTGGGGGTGGTCTTTGAGGATTCAGAAGCTCAAGCCAGACCCACTACCACTCCCTCTTCCTGCTGCCTGTCAATACAGAGATCTAGGCGTAGACCTCTAGGCTCCTTCTCCAGCACCATGCATGCCTGCATGCCGCCATGCTTCCTGCCATGACGATAATGGACTGAGCCTCAGAACCTGTAAGCCAGGCCCAATTCAGTGTTTTCCTTTATAAGAATTGTTGTGTTTGCTGTGTCTCTTCATAGCAATAAACAGAAGTTCCCATGTACACTGAGCTGACGTGAGATGAGGCTTTTTTGTTTACTTTTTTCTATCTCTCTTTTTCAGCTGATGGCCAGACCTAATATACTTTTCTGGTACTTTGTGTTTCCTTGTGCTTTCCCCAAAGCCTCCATCCTTGATGTGGTGGAATTCCATGTTGGTAGCTCAGAAAGCATGAAATTTTCCCCTTTTCTCTTTTGCCTACTCTGGGAAGCTGGTGAAATTTATAGGCTGCCTGCCTGAAGAGTTTTTTTTTTTTTCAGCTTGTTTTCTTTTTCTTTTGTTTGTTTTGTTTTTAATGCATTTGAAAAACTTAATAAAATTGTCCTAGGGGCTCCACTCCATTTGAGCCAATTCTTAAATTACTTTATTAATAGAGACTAAGTACCTCAAGAAGAAATTCTGATTTCCTTGGTATATCTGGAAACTATGAAGTCATTCCCCAGAATTTTGGTAGCAATAAGGCCAGAAGAGAAAAACAAAATGGTTAAAAATACAAACAAACAAAAAAGTACTGAATATTCACCTCTCCCTGGAAGGATAGAAACGTGGTTCTCAGAACACCAAGACCACCCTTGGGAGGTATTATGGTTTAGATGTAAAGTGTCCTGCATGGGCTCATATATTTGAACCCATAGTCCTCAGTTGGTGGGGCCGCCTGGGGTCATTATGAAAATCTTTGGACATGGAGCTGGAATTGCAGAAGTAGGATGCTAGGACCAGTGTTAAGGTTGTAGGTCATCTAACTTTCCTTCCTGCCTAAGCTTTCTGCTTCCCGGTGGGTGCCACATAACAAGAAATTATCATACATTCCCATCATGACTGTCTTAGGGTTTTACTGCTGTGAACAGACACCATGACCAAAGCAACTCTTATAAGGACAAGATTTAATTGGGGCTGGCTTACAGGTTCAGAGGGTCAGTCCATTATCATCAAGGCAGGAACATGGCAGCATCCAGGCAGATGGGGCTGGAAGAGCTGAGAGTTCTACCTCTTCATCTGAAGGCAGCTAGGACAAGGGTATTAAAGCCTATGCCCACAGTGACACACCTACTCGAATAGGGCCACACTTCCTAATAGAGCCATTCCCTGGGCAAACATATACATACCATCACAATGGTGTTCTAAGCCTGATGCCTTCCTCTGATCCAAAAGCAAATAAAACACTCCTGCCTTTAGGTTGATTCTATCAGGTATTTGGCAATGACAAAGCAGGGACTAATGTAGTTGAAATTACAGAGATTTGGCATCCTTGGGGTGTCTTTTGCTTCCTGAAGTATTGGTCACATGAGGTTGCCACGTTTGGAAGGCTAAGCACATAGTAGGTAATCTGGACGGTTGTTATTTGCTCAGACAATGCTGAGTACTAAGCACAGTCAGCCTGCATTAGTGGCTACCAAACTAGGTATACTGGATGGTTTTGTGCGTTGAGTTGACACGAGTTAGAGTCATCAGAGAGGAAGGAACCTCTGTTGACAAAATGCCTCCATGAAATCTAGCTGTAATGCATTTTATCAACTATTGACCAATGGTGGAGGACCCAGACCACTGTGGGTGGTGCCATCCCTGGATTGGTGGGCCTGGGTTCTATAAGAAAGCAGGCAGAACATACGATGGGAAGCAAACCAGTAAGGGTGAGCACCCTCCATGACTCTGCATCAACTCCTGCCTCCTGGTTCTAGTTCTGCTTGAGTCCTAACTTCCTCCAATGATCTGGAAATATAAGCTGGGTAAACTCGTCCCTTGCCAAATTGCTCTTTTGGTCATGGTGTTTTGTTGCAGCAATAGAAACTCTAACTAGGACTAAGGAAGAAATTACTGCTGTTATCTCTACACCCAGTTCTCAAAGTGTCTGTACCTGGTGCCACAGCCTAAGCACACAGAGGAGAGCAGACCCTTTTCACACTTGAGAGACAAGAGGGGTAGAAAAGGGCCCCGTTTCAAAAGTTAAAGGACAAACAATGATGGAAACAAATACAAATTCCAAGGATAAGACACTTGTTGAAACCCAGCGTCTCATAGAGGGTGGAGAGGGGTGGGTGAGCATCTAAAAAATAGGCTCTAAACTTCCCCAAGTGTTCCTTCTCCCATAGTAGCATGAAGTCAGAAACACCTAGCACACCTACAAGTCAGATGCTAACTGAAATGAAAAGAATTCCTCAAATTAATTCTATTCTTGTAATTCTCCATGGGACTGCATCTCTATTATTAGATCTTACAGACATTCCTTGCAGGAATTTCTAAGGATCTTGGAGAAGTTCGGTGATAGATAGCCTGTAGGTATAGGTAGTATATTAGAGGTAATAAAAAATGACAAAAGTCTAATAAAGCCACATAAGGGATAACTTGTGCATTCCTATGTTCTTTTTAAGGATTTAAGGTATAACCCATGCCTCTAGCCATGACCTCTGGAGAAAATTACAAAGTAAAACAAGGAGTAGGGAGTAATAAATGCCAAATTAAGCCATGATCAATGAGACACAAGAGGGTCTCTGTCCTTTGCACAAATAATGTGAAGCAGAACCACAAGGAGTCCCTGGCTCTTCCTGGACAGGGCAGGCACAGAGAAAAACCTCAAAGGGCTAAGATAATACAGCAGTAAATGGGAGAGTGATAGCCACTACAGAAAGCAGCATGAAAGGCACTCAAAGAATAACATAACTACATGATAAGTCTAGTGGCCAACCTTCATTTTCAACCTGAATGGGTTGAGAATCACCATGATCAGCATGGAAACATATCTCAGCACATGTGTGTGTGTGTGTGTGTGTGTGTGTAGAAAGGCTTAATTCAAGAAGGAAAACCCACCCTATATGTGGGTGGTGGTATTATTTATAGGTTGAGTGAAGAGTAGACAGTAGAGATGCCAACATTCCTCCTCTGCTTCTTGACTGTGGACTCAACATGACCAGCTACCTCTCACATCTGCCACCATACTTCCCCCACTGTGATAGCCTGTATCCCTCAGAACTGTGAGCCAAGATAAACCGTCCCTTTATTAAGTTGCCCTTTGTCAGGTATTAACAGTGCTTGAGACAATGGCTTTTCTATCAGAGTGAGGAGCCACGGGCAGACTTATGATACAAGATATAAATAATTATACCATGTAAGCAAGATCAAGAGTTACTTGCTATTACAGTGTAGCCTAGTCTGGTTTTACTATAAAATAAGACAAAACTGTATACTAAGGCAGTTTATATAGTGTATATAATCTTGTAATAACCCTGTAAAGAGACAGCATATGCCATTTTCTTCAGATGGAGCAATTATGTCCTAAAGATTAATCAAGGGGATAGGGAGATGGCTAAGTGGGTGAAGTGCTTGCCTTGCAAGTTTAAGAATCTGAGCGTTGATAGCTAACTCCCATGTTGTACTAGTTTCCTTTATCTATCAACTTGATACAACCCAAACTCACTGGGAAGTGAGTCTTTATGAGGAATTATCTAGACCAGGTTAGCGTGTGGGCACATTTATAGGAGATTGCCTCGGGCTATACAAGGGAGGAGAGAGCCAGCCGAGAGCTAGCAACGATACAAACATATCTTTCCTTTATGCCCTTGACTGTGGATGTGATACTTGAAGCCCCCGCTTTGTCTTCCCTATAATAATGAACCATAATGTGGGACTGTAAGCCAAGTGAACCTTTTCCTTCCCTAGTTTGCTTTTTGTTCGGGTCTTTTTAATTGCAGAAACAGAAATGAAACTAGAATATGCATAAAAATCCAGGTGTGACACCACAAGTATGTAACACAAACAGGTATGGGAGGGTGGGGCAGAAGATGAGCAGAGCCCAGGGCTCACCGGGCAGCCATTCTAGCCAAAACTATTAGCTCCAGATTCTGTGAGAGACCTTGCCTCAAAGAACAAGATAGGCAGTGATTATTAAAGACATTGATTTAGATCTCTGGCCTCCACCACCTCAACAGGCACATCTTCATGCACTCCTACCCCATAGAACAATTAAAATGAAATATCACTCAGCAGAGCAGCGCTTGTGAGCAAATGCTGATACATAGGATTCCAAAAACCTGCATTCAACCACAATTCTGCACCCCCTTTAATATTTGTGAACATCTACCTCAAATCATTGTCTACCATCCCAAGGGAGGAAGATGGAGTCTGTTTCTCTTTATCTACCTCTAGATAGACACAGTCTTTGCAGAAGAACAATTGTGCTGGGTAAGCAGGGATCTTCTGAGTGGAGATAGCCCCGAGTACAGAATCTGCATATAGGCATCCCTCCCCACACCCATGCCGTCCGATGGGAGCCCTTGGCAACCTAACACTCATCCAATCACAAGCTTTTTCGCAAAAGCTACACAAACCTGGACTTGAGCCCACAGGTTTATGAGCTCCTGTCACCTTCTGAAATTTCCAGAGACAGGAGCAGTGGTAAAGGGCAGTTGGCTAAGTCCCAGCTGCAGGTCAGCATGGAGAACAGGCATGGCTGCCGGAGACAGGTCCCTGGGTTCATCAGTAAGGTGAGGCTCTGAGGCATGGGCAGGTGGCCTTTCACCTACTTCAGTCTCCTCACAAGCAAAATGGTGATAATGTCTACCCCAAGGGATGCACATGTGGAGAAATTGAGTCCATATCTCAACTCACAGGATGTATATCCAGGAGAATTCTGGCGATAGATAGATAGATAGATAGATAGATAGATAGATAGATAGATAGATAGATAGATAGATAGATAGATAGAAAGAAAGAACGAACGAACCCAGTCATCATCAGAGCAGTTTCCTCCTGTAGTGAATGGGAAGAGAGACCCACAGACGGACGTTATGCAGAGAGTGAGAGTCATTGGAACACTCTGCCCTAGACGCCATGTCTCCATCAAATCCTGCCCTCAAGGTTCAGGGAAAGACTGTAGGAATCAAGCAGGGGGTGGGGTGGGTTGTGGGAAATCCAGGAGAACAAGGTCCTCTAAATCAATATGAACAAAGCTCACATGAACTCAGAGACTGAGGTAGCATGCAGAGTGTCTGCAGGGGTCGGCACCGGGTCCTCTGTGGATATCATGGCTTCCAGTTTTGTGGTTTTTGTGGGACTCTGTATATTAGTGTCTAATTCTTGTGCCTTCTCTTTGGCTCCCTTTCATGTATATTTGTGTGTGTGTGTGTGTGTATGAAATATATAAAAGTAAATATTTATGTAATATATAACATATAGCATATAGTATATAACATATAACATATTATTATATATAATATATTATATATAAGAAGTGTGTAATATGTAATATTCAACATGCAACATGTAACAAGTAACACATAATATGTAATATGTAATACAAAATATGCAGTATGAGATATGTAACCTATAACCTGTACCCTGTAACATATAACATGTAATATAAGATTGTATTATAATATCGTTATATATTGTAACTATAATATAAGATGATATAATGTAATTATATTATATTATAAGATAAAGCAAAACCAGGGGTGTGTGTGTGTGTGTGTGTGTGTGTGTGTGTGTGTGTGTGTGTATGTTCTGATGTATTAGCTTTTGTTTTATCTCATAATATTTTATTATTATCCCCCAGAAGCCCATTTGTTTTCTATGGAGAGACAGAAAGGGAGTGGGGGGGTCCAGATGGGAGGGAAGGGGGAGGGAACTTGAAGGATTTGTGAAAGGGGAAGCCACAATCAGTTTATAACATGTGAGGGAAAATTTTATTTTCAACGAAAGAGAAACAACACAAAGCAGCTTCCAGATCCCTGGGATGCAGCGTTCTGGATCCTGAAAACTGACATTAAAGTCCTAATGTCTGGTACTTTAGAGTGTGGTTGTCTTGGGAGATGGAGTCTCTGAAGAGGTAATTAAGTAAAATAAAGTCACTGGAGGGCTCTAATGCAACAGGACTGAAGTCTGTAAAAAGAGGAATTTGAGACAGATGCACAGGAGGACCATGACCCTACAACCACCTGCCAGCCATGAAGGAACTCTCAGGAGCCAACCCTGCTGATCCCTTGACCTTGGAATTCCAGTATCTGTCAGAGTGAGAAAGGACATTTCTGCTTTCTAACCATCCCAGTCTGAGGTGCTCTGCTAGGGCAGCCTGAGCAAACTGATACCTACTCTCATGGTTGCCACAGCAACTCAAAAAGAGGCTAGAGACATCCTTGGCAGGCCTTAAGATAGAGCGCTATATCCACAAAGTCAGAATGGCACCAGGGCTACTTGATCTGTTATTAGGAAGGCTCCCCAAATACACAGGTCCAGCATGAAGCTCCAGAGAAAGCCTTATCAACATTTGAGTTTTTGTTGGGTCATAAGTCTTCTAAGGTCTAATGAAAGGGCTTGGTCTTCTATGCAAGACTGTTAAAGAGCTGGGTAAAACAATATACCAGGGTGAAATGTTTTATCATAACTAAATACGACCCCCAATTTTCTGGCCACAGGGCATTCATTAGTTTTTGAAAACTAGCACAGAAACAAGAAGTGCTGGTTCAAAGCCCATCTATACACACGTACATACATACACATGTATACAAGCATTAACACGAGCGCATGCGCGCACACACACACACACACACTCACACCCTACATGCCCTCAATTCAATGAGTCATAAATAATTAAATTACTTGACCAAAGACAAAGTACACTAGACAAGTGTGTATGATACCATTTCTCAGACACTGTGGAACTCTAAGAGAGGGAAGCAAGGACTGTCATCAAGGCACTAAAACCATAGGGAAGAATGCTTTTGCTCCACGTGGTAACTAAAATATGCATCAGAGAGCAAGAAGAGAAGGGGTTGGGCTTAGAGGTAGAAGAGGAAGGCAGCTGTTGTCTGTCTGTAAAACTTCCAGAGATCAGGTACGAACCTGTAGATGGGCCAATGCCTGCCAACACACTGGGTGACCCTCAGAACTGTCAGAGGGCAGATCAGTTTCCCTGGAGAGGAGGATTTTCTCAAAGGAGAGATTACTCCACTCTACCCAGGCGGGACGTCATACAAACAACTGGCTCAGATCAACGCCGCCCTCCTTGGAACACAGACATAAACCGCTGGCCACACAGAAGGTCCAGTTAAGCCAAGAGCACGAAAGCAAGGCGGGAGAAGGCACTCAACCCACTCTCCTCCGGGAGGAGTCAGTTTCCCCTCTGCATGGCTGCAGGGAACTTCTGAGAGTGGCTCAGTTCAACCCAGGTCTCTTCCACAGGGTCTCCGTTGAGCTGTGTACCTGAACAACCAGACTCCGGCCTCAGGCCCTGGAACGCAGACATTTTCACAGTGCCTAGAACGACAGCAACCTGGAAACACAGCTCTTGGCATCTGCCGACTATATTACATTCTCGCTATTTTCTTTTTCTGTTGAAATAGGTTAACAAGGAGATGGGGCTTATCGTTCTCCCTCCCCGTTTCCCCTCTCTTCTCTCCTCTATTTCACTCTCTGCCTGTCTTTGACTCCCTTCCTCCCTCCGTCCCTCCCTCCCTCTCCCCCCCCCCCGCACTTCCAGGTCAGTTTTCTGGACTGCAGCACAAAGCTCTATATGTTGCCACCTGGTAACTTCAGCTTGGTGCATTGGCTCCATGTGGTCAGGTTCCAGTTATGAAGGGGTGAGCAGAAGCCTCTGGGATAAAGTTGACATACGCACGCACGCACGCACGCACGCACGCACGTACTCGGTGGAAGGCTCAGACTTGGGCAGAGTGCCAGCCTCTACTCCTTCCTTACGTTCGTTCTGGAAAAATAGTAGATCTTGGTTTTATTTTTCTTTCTTTTTGAGACAAAGTATCACATCGTCCAGGCTGACGTCAGAACGTCTATGTTGCTGGGGTTGACCCTGAATTCCTGTCCCCAGGTTTTGAATACTGAGTCTGTAGGTATGCCTCCCCATGTGTTTATGTGGTGCTGGGGACTGGAGCAAGGGTACGCACGTACATGCTAGGTAAGTAGTTCACCAACTAAGCTACAGTCTCGGCCATTTTGTTCCCGTTCCTCTTTCCTAGAACCTTCACACTGTCTCTACCTCGGGACCTCAGTGGCTTTCATATGCTATTTCCCAATGACTGTCCAGTTCCCCATACACAAAAGGATTCGGCATTAGTTGAGCCTCTGCTGTATACAGAGTACAAAGCACAGTGTACACCGCCTGTTTTATTTTCATACAACATCATGAGTTAAGGAACTCATAAATCTGCCCATATGGGGAAAACCCATCATACCCAATGAGAAGATCCCTCAATAAAACTTTTATCTAGCTGATTTATAAACTCCTAGGGGTGTAGATAAAATAAATATGACTTAGAAAATTCATTTTATCAATTCGGTTGCACATGCATATTTAAAGTCACATACTCTAAATAATACATTAAAGTAGAGATATTACTTTTCCAGTCTTACATATCATTACATAATTTTATTCATAAACTGTGTGAATTATCTCTAGGGCCAATTTCTGAGTCACTCTGTTCCGTTTTTCTGGGACACATTATCTTCATTTCCATCTCAATTGTCTGGGACATGGCTGGATGTCACTGGCAATCTAACCCCAAGAGGAGAGTAAGCACGCACTCCTACGGCATCATGACAGTTATCTGGTTTATTCAAGACTTACTGTCTACATTCGAGCTCTTCATATAACCATTAACCTTACCACTTTATTTATTTGGTTGGTTGCTTGGTTTAGATTGGTTTGATTTGCTGAGACAGAGCCTTACTATCTAAACCAGGCTGGCCTTCAAACGTATAATCCTCCTGCCTTGGTTTTCCTGATACTGGAACTCCAGGCAAAAGCCACCATCACATCTGGCTTCCATACTACCCTCTAAAAGAATCTTTAGGGTGCTTGCTTGCATTCAATACGTGCATTTGCACAGGCACATTCTTAGAAATAAAAAATTCCTAGCCATAAAAAAAAAAAATCGTGTCTGGCTGATTTTTCTCCTAGGTGTTTACTGATTCTGTCAGGCAACCTTGGAAAGAATTCTGATCACGCACTGACTGAAGCCTCTTTGGGGTCCATGTGCTTCTCTTAAGCAGTGCCATGGACATTGGTCAAGTCCTCTAAAGGGCCACAGCTGACAGAATGAACGTCTACTCAATGGGAATTTACTAGATTGTTTTACACAGTTCAGTCTGGGTAGTCCAACAATGGCTGTCTTCGGCAATGGCTGGGATCCCGGTAGCTGCTCTATCCGTGAAGCTGGTTGCCTAGACCATCTGTATCTAATCCTGAAGGCCTGGAGGATTTCTGGAGAGTCACAAGTCTTTGATCCAAGTTCACAGGCCAAAGAAGCTGAGTCCTACAGTCCTGTGGTCAGCAAATGGTGGCAGCAGAGGCAACAATGCAGATGCACTCACAAGTAAGATGTTAAAACAAGCAGGCAAAGGCAACAGTTCCTCTCGTGGGTCTCCATATCTGGACTGCCACCATGAGGCCTCTCGTCCACTCTAGGGGAGGATTTTGCCTACTCAGTCAATCCTCTCTGGAAACATCCTTACAGATCCAAGTGTCTCTTGATTCCAGATCCAATAGGGCTGACAATGAAGATTGAACATCACACCATGTTTTTCAGATTAAGGTAACTGAAACAGGATCTCCAGTTCTTGAAGCGCACATGTGGCCTCTAGCATTTGAAAGGACCTCTCTTTTAAAAGGACGATCTTGGCAGAATTAAGTGGATCTACAGCCTAAACTCGGGTGACTCTGTCAACCTCATTTTACAGAACATGAAGCTGAAATCTGGAGGTGAACTGACTCTCCTTAGATCAAAGTGCTAGAGTAATGGTTGGGCCTGCCAGCCAGGACATCTGAAATAATGAACCACACCCTATTCTGCTCACATCTCCCACTGTGGCCTGTGGTTCAGAACCGCTGTGCAGCCAAATCCTTTTGTTGGTAACTTGTGGCTATTCTCAGCATGGATTATAATATTTACATCAACACCTGACCCAGAAAGTTCACTTCCGGGGATGTCTCTAAATGTAGTTACCAAATATGTGCAACATGATTTAACACGTATGCAAATGAATCACATATTTTCACTTCTCACGGGTCGAGACCTTGGAAACATACTTAACGTCCATGATGGGTGCCCCACCTCAAACTAAAATACCTGCACACACTAGAATACTCTATGCTTAGTGTTTGTGAGATATAATGAGAGGTTGTACAATGTGATTTCATTTTTGTTTAATTCGTGTGTGTGTGTGTGTGTGTGTGTGTGTGTGTGTGTGTTGGTCTCTTTCATTCTCCTGGGTGCATATGCACATCTCTCTCTCTCTCTCTCTCTCTCTCTCTCTCTCTCTCTCTCTCTCTGTGTGTGTGTGTGTGTGTGTGTGTGTGTGTGTGTGTGTGTGTGTGTGTGTGTGTGTGTGTGTGTGTGTGTGTGGTTTCCTGGAGCTCATGCACATACATATATAGGTATGTGTGTGAGTGCACGAGTGTACATATGTAGGCAGAAGTAAATATTGGGTGTCTCCCATAATGACTCTCCACCTTACATTTTGAGACAGGGTATTTTGCTGAACCACAATCTATACTGCTCACATCTCCCATTATGGCCTGCAGTTCGGTGAGACAGGCTCTCTAGAGCTCACTGACTAGCTAGACTAGTTAGTGATCATTCTGTACCCTCTTTCTCAACAGTGCTAGGGTTTTTGATAGGCACCATCATGCCTGGATTTTACACAGATGCTCAGGATTTGAACTCAGGGCTTCATGCTTGCCCTGGAGGTACCTTACCAACTGGGCCATCTGCCCAGCTCTAATTTTATTAAAGCTGCATACACACGTTCTAGAGTAATGAATGGGAAGGGTGGTGACATATGGATTTGATTGATTTCTAAACATGGAATTAAATATGATTGTTCTCAGTCTTACTCCTCTGCTGCTCCAGCTGAGAGAGAGGGGAGGGAGGGAGGGAGGAGGAGGGGAGAGAGAGAGAGAGAGAGAGAGAGAGAGAGAGAGAGAGAGAGAGAGAGAGAACGAACGGTGACTCTAACAGTGAAAACATTTGGCTGGAAGTGGATTCTTGTTTTCTAAATTGTTCCCCCCATTTTCCCCTTTTCAAAGGTTTTGTCCGGCGAAAGGATTTTCCACTTAAGGAGAAGAGATTAAGGCTGTAACCCTGGGAAGTTATCAAGTCCACAATCTGCTCGTAAGCTCTGTTATGGCCACCCAGGTATAACAGTCTGTCTTGCAGAACCAGCTGAGTGTGTAAAGCCACTCGGCCATATGCTAGGCCTTTTGCTAGGGCCAAAGCTCAAGCAAGCTCTCCTAGATATTGGGCAGATCTCTTTAACCCAGTCCCTGACCTCAAGGCTATGCTCGGTGGGAAGTAATGGACTTAGCAAAGAGGACACATTCTCTAGCCTCAGGGTGTCTCCAAGACCAGCAGAGGATCGGCTGATGAAGACGGACCCATAGGCAGGAAGGGAATGACATTTGAAGTGTGTGGGGAGGAAGAGAAGTCACAGAGCTCAGCGACAGGTCTTTGTGAATAAGATCAGCGCCTACAGCCATGATAACGATCCTATGAGGCCACTTGTATTTGTGACCAAGGAAAAGTAAAGATGCCTCTTACATCACACATACATACTCTGGTCAGGTGACTTTAAGTTGCACTTCAGAACTGGCCCTTTTTGAGAGGTTGTGATGTCCATAGGAAAAAATGGCAGTAAGTGGAGGGGCTGATAAAACATAAAATGTTCCCTCCATGACAGGCGACTTCTGAGATGTTCTCCCCCTCCTGGCATTTAGTCCCACAGGCAATCCCTTCTCTTCCAGAGTGGGTGGAGCTACTCACTTGTTCCTAATGAAGAGTGTGATGATTCATCATGATGGGCTTTAGAATCGCCATGGCAACAAACATCTAGGCATGCCTGTGAGGGAAATTTCTAGATTGGGTTTCTGAGATGGAAAGAGCTACCCTAAATGTGAGCAGCAACAGTCCATGGGCTGAAATCTTGGGCTGGGACAAAAAGAAGAACATGAGCTCAGTACCAGCAATTCATTCATTCATTCATTCATTCATTCATTCCCTCTCCTTCCTGACTGTGGATGCCGCATCACCAACTGTCTCACGCCCCTGCCGCCATGAGTTCCCTGCCATGACGCACCGCATCCTTAAACTGTGAGTCAAATGACCCCTCCATTCCTTAAGTTGCTTTTGACAGATACTTTGTCATAGCAAGAAGAAAAGCAATTAGTGTAGTAGATAAGGTGTCAATCCAGAGCCTGAGATACGAAAGATGTGGCTTCTGTCCAAGGCAAGATTTCTCCATCATGTATCACAGCAGCATCAAGCTCCTAGGACAAGACAGTTACTAGATCTTGACACAACTCTGTGTGAGGTCCACGAAGGGGCCCATCACTTAAGTGAATGTATCAGTTAATGTTCCATAGCAGGCCCTGCACATGAGAGCCTAGCTCCAGGTAGCAGCTTCCCTGAAACCTCATGGGAGAACTGGGGTGAGAAGCACCCAGCTTAGCTGCACAGAGCTCTGACACACGGAGACTGTCTGGTGTTAGATTTGCTGTCTTATATTAAGTTGGGAGTGACACATTATACAGAAACAGGGAAGAAAGAAAGATTGTAAATGGAAGCGCTCCCAGGTAGCATCTGGGAGTGTATATCCTAGCTCTGAAATGAGCTCCTGGGAACATAGATGCAAGTTTTCAGTTCCTCTGAACTACCATTTCTGGGTCTGAAGAGGGGAATTATATAGTATCCAGGGTATGAAAATCAAGGTGTGTGTGGTATGCATATATATAGTATATAACATGTATATATAGTATATGTATATAATATATAGTAAAGGCAAGTTTTTGGCCTCTCTGAACTGTTATTTCTGGGTTTGAAGAATGGAATTATATAGTATCCAGTGTATAAAAAAAATCAAGGTGTGTGTGTCTATTTATATATTTATATATATATGTATGTATATATAAAAGCACATATGTGTGCACATTTATTTTTCTGTCTATGAACTAACTTACCCACCTGATTCCTGTGCTGATGATTGTACTAAAGAATATGTACCATTGTACTTGAATTATCTTAAGTTTTCAATTTTTAGATTTGCTTTATATCCCGTGTGTGAGTATTTTCCCCACAGGAATGTCTGTGTGCCGGGTGTGTACCTGGTGCCTTCAGAAGCCAGAAGAGAACATCTGAGCCTCTAGAACAAGAGTTACAAACGTCATAACTTTCCAATTTCCTTTCACCAGGCTTCAGACTTATGACAGTTTCAAGAATAGAAATGTCATCAGCGCTCTCACCCTGATCCCTCAAACACCACGCTGCTGCACAGCTGCCCTGACCTCCTCATCTCTGTGTCACCATTTTCTCTTCAGATCACTTAAAAGCAAATACATCCAGAAAGTTTCCTCACATAAAGTTTCCTTACATGTGAAAAAAATATTAAAATGGGGTTGGTAAGATGTCTCCAGGGGTAAAGGTGCTTGCCTGAGTTCCTAGGTCTGACATAGTGGATGAAAAGAACCAATTACACACACATACATTACAATATACTCACCCTCATTCACACACTCTCACACACTCTCACACTCACATGTGCACTCATTCACACAGATACTCTGACACTCATACACAGACTCACACACACTCATACACACTCATTCATACACACTCTCACACTCACATACTCACATATACTCGCTCACATACTTGTTCACACACACAAACACTCACACTCATACACACACACACTCATTCGCATCATACACACTCATTCACACACGCTCTCATGCTCATACACTCATTCACACACACATTTTGACACTCACACTCATACACACACTCATACACACTCTTACACATACACATCTCTCTCACACTCACATCCACACACATACGTACACACACAATGAATAAAATCAATGTGATAAATACTTTTCAAAAGGAAAATCATGAAGCAGTTTTTTGTCTCTCTAGTCTCTTTAATCACTAACAGTTTCTGATTCTCCTCCTTACCCCCCTTTTAAATGATATTTTTGAAGAATCCGATGGCATTCTCTGGGAAGCCGGTCCTCAGTTCGAGTTCACCATTCTTTCCTCATCCTTGGCTTCAGAGTATGCAGAAATGGCAATGAGTCTGTAGAGCCCCAAGTCAGAAGCTGCATGCTGGTGATGGGGCCATTTCTGGCAACCTTCATTCTGAGCACTCCTTAACGGAGGCCCTTAACCAACTGAGCGTGTCTACCGCGATGCCATTCTACACCTTGTGTGATGAGTAGGGATGCAGCGATTGGTGAATGCTGGGCTGGGGGCGTGGCTCAGTTGGGAGAGGGCGGGCCTAGCACGCTCAATGCTCTGAGTTCCATCCCTAGCCTTTCAAAAGAATTATGCTGAGTGAAAAGAAAAACCCTAGAGGAATATAAATTGTGTGAATCCGTTTATAAAAGCATCTAGGTATTTCAAATAAATGTATACTGGCAGAATTTTGAATAGTGGCTGCTGGAAGCAGAAATGAGAATCTGTGGAGGAAGAGATGGATGTGTTTATTATTTTTATTGTGTTGATACACTATATATATATATATAAATACAAAGCTCACAGATACTCTGCACTTGAAATGTGTTTGGTTGCTCATATTAATTATACTCCAATAAATCTGTAAAAAGAGATTGCAATCATAAAAATGTAATGGATAACAAATAAGGCAAAAGTTTTACAATAACGATAACATAAATTGTTGATGTGTCAGGCATAGAGTGCTTTTATTGATCAATAAGAGCCCATAAACTTTTCAAAAAAGTTAACAGTATAAACCAACTGTGCATCTTCAAGCCACAGGTATTTGGCAAAACAATCATATTAATAAAAATATTTAAAACAATGATTTGTCTGTCAGTCTTCACTTACAAAATCTGCCCATCGTTTCAGTTGTTCATAGTTTATTCCGGTCCTGACAAGGGGAGATTGGCACTCTAACACTGAAGGATGGTGCGATTGGAAAAACCTTCTACAAAGCCATTTTATTGCAGCCCTTAGAATCTTTCCATCTCTTGGCACTCGGGTTAGAGTCATTTTTAATATTTTAATAATTTTCTTTATTGTACTTTCAACACTAACTATACATCCTTTAAACAGAGAAAAATGTTCTTGAAGAGGAAAGGTTAGAATTGACTTCATTTTGCAAAATTCCATGCAGGAACACTGGGTTGCACATGCCTGTTAACTGCTGCTTTTCTGGGGTTGGGAGGGGGAACAGGATGAAGAACCTCCTTTGCCTAGCGCATAGGACCAGAGAACCACCAGTCCCTTAGCGCCTCCTAGTCACGTGATCCCCATTCATTCTCTCATGTCTTCTTCTGCCTTGTGCTGATATCATAAAGTGTTTGAGAAAGTAACAATACCTTCTCAAGGATAAGATTACCTGGAAGAGTCTATACCAGCATCTTTTAAGCTGTGGGTCACAACCAACCCCTTTGAGAGTCAAACAAGAGTCATGTATCAGATATCCTACATATCAGATATTTACATTATAATATAAATCAGTAGCAAAGTTACAGTTATGCAGTAGCAATGAAAATAATTTTGTGGTTGGGGAGTCACTGTGCAACATGAAGAACTGTATTAAAAGGTTGCAGCATCAGGAAGGTTGAGAACCACTGGTCTAAAGCTAAGGTCCCATGGCTGGCAAGGTGTGTGTGTGTGTGTGTGTGTGTGTGTGTGTGTGTGTGTGATAAAGTTCATCTCTCTCTCCCCTTCAACAGCTATGCCAGACTTAAAGAAAAGTTCATCACTAGGGGGCAGATAATAATGAAGGGGAAGGGGTATGTAGGATTGCCCTCAGGGGATTGAGGGTGACCCCCAAAACAAACATACCGCAATTCACTCCCATTTCTCTCTCCCTTACCATGTGAATTCTCCTTTACCTCCACAATAATCAGAATTCTACCCGGGACCTATTTATCTTTGGCTGGACTGGATTAATAAGTTTCCATCCAGCAAGTCATCTAGCAAAGGGCAGTTATCCATTCTGCAAATATTGACACCAAATGGTGACGACGACATCAACAGGTCAAGCCACGGAGCAGCTGCAATAACACGGGAAAAGCTGATAGGTCCTCCTGGGCTCTGGGGTCACGTGCTGATCCAATCAGATGGCTACCAGCTGTCCCGCGTCCATATTAAGTCACAAGGTAGGAGTAAGAGTGTTTTCTTTCATAGCCAGACACCTCAAAGGCTCTGCAATCAGGTTTAAGATGAGAACAGAGCCTCGCATGTTCTTCACACAGGGCACAATCTGATCTTAATACTTTGGCTGTCGACCCCTCCCTCCTCCTTCGTCAGTGCGGCGCGAGAACGTTCCCAGCTCTGCTTACAATTTTCACCTCTGGTTTTTAAGAACACTCAGGAATTAGGAGACAGACACAGGCTTTTATAAAGGCAAACGATCTCCTATAAATTACAGCCACAGTCAAGTCTTAACCTCCTTTGAATTAGAGTGGCTACGATCAAAAGGGACTAAACACTACAAATGTAGACAAGGTGTGGACAAAGGGACTCCCCACCCCCAGCCCCAGCCCCACCCCTGACAGTCTTGGAGGGAGGGAGAGGCTACAGAGTATCATGATTTCCAGGGAGGTATTGGTGACTTTTCTATTGCTGTGATAAACACCATGACCAAAGGCAACTTAAGATCAGAAGGGCTTATGTGGTTTATGGTTCCAGAAGGTTAGAGTGTATCATAGTAGGGAAGCAATGGCGGCCAAAGTGAAAGCTAAGAGATCTTATCTCAAGTGCACAGAGGAAGCAGAGAGAATCTTGTTTGGCAACACCATCACCAAATTAGTACATTAAAACTGTGTGGGGGTTGGGGATTTAGCTCAGTGGTAGAGCGCTTGCCTAGGAAGCGCAAGGCCCTGGGTTCGGTCCCCAACTCCGAAAAAAAAAGAACCAAAAAAAAAAAAACAAAACAAAACTGTGTGTGTGCATGTGTGCATGCATGCATGTATGTGTGTTCACCTATGCACCACGGCACATGTGTGGAAGTCGAGGGCAGTCCCGGGTGTCAGTCCTCAGCTCTCACTGCCGCATACACCAGGCTATCTGGTCCATGGACAGAACTCTCTGCCTCCTATCTCCTGGTAGGTTACAGACCTCTCTCCTGTCTCCACTGTGTTACAGACACATGCATTCTCCCCTCAGCTGTTTCCTGGGTGCTGAGAGTCTAGACTCAGATCATCAGACAGGCAGTAAACTCTTTGTCCATTGAGCCACCTCCCCAGCTCTTTAGGTGGTGTTCGCACCATTCTGGGAACTGGGAATGTGAATTCTGTCACTCAGAGAGACATGATGTGTTTCTTTTGTGACACAAGTCAGCAAAAAAAGAGTCACTTTGCTCAACTAAAGTCTCTACTTCCATCCACGTGTAAAATGGTTACATGGAACTGAGAAGCAAGGGAGATTCCTGTTGGGATGGGGGAGTGATGGAGGAGTCCTGGCACTGTCAGGGGAGGGGCGAGAGAATGAGCCTATGCTATTTGGCTCACTCATTCAAACTCACAGGAGAGTGAATGTGCTCTGAGATGTGGCCTGCTGGCAAATAATGGGCCAGGTTACTTTGTTTAGGAGAATCCAGGACTATAACTGTATCCTTCCACCTATACTTGAAGCATGACTACACCGCTCTATTTGAGATTAGTTTACAGTCTTAAAAAAAAAAATAGTAAGCGCATATAGAGCTGTAAGAGATACAATGTATCAGGTACAGTTCTTGTTGCTGTATGATGTTAACCCATCTTCTTTAACATCATCCAATGAGACAGGTCCCATGAGAAGACCCATTTTACAAGTGTAGAAAGTGAGATAAAGGACCAAGGTCAAGATGAAACTTAGATTACACCAAATAACAGCAAGAATTCCAACCAGGCACTCTGGCTTCTAAGTCCTTGGATTTTAACCATGACAACGCAGACTTCTCTGGGTCTTTATTTCTTTCTGTGTTTTAATCTTTATCTGGCTCAAGTCCCTTCTTTCATTTATTTAAGCACGTGTGTTGTATGCATGAATACATGTATACATGTATATGTGTACATTTGTGTGTACACGTGTCACAAATGTAAACGTGGAGGCCAAAGGACAACTTTGAAAAAGTTAATTCTTTCCTCCCACGACACGGGTTCCAGGGATCCAGCACGGGTCACCAGGCTGTCAGCAAGTACCAAAACCCACTGTGGCATCTCACTCATGCCTTTATCTTCCTCACTTTATCCTTCTCCCTCCGTCCTCTCTCCCTTCCTCTCTCCTCCTCTATCCCCCCTTTCCTCTCCTGGTGGTGCAGGGGATCAAGCCCTCTCCATCTTCTAGAGGAACAAAGAAAGTGAGAAGAAACACGAGTGTCTCTGAGCTCATAGGGAAGAGACGTTTCCAGGTCCTGTGAAGCACACTCCTGACGCTTGGAACTTCTGCCCTCGCTATAGCAAACCCTACTTCAGTGAGCGCTTTCTTTCCTGACCACTGGCCTGGAAAGTAATTAGACAATGCTAGCATGGTGTGTGCTCAGGGTCAATCTTGTCATAAAACCGATTATCAGACTGGCCCCATCCAGGTAGCCCTGAACTGAAGATGACCCACTTACAGCCCTTACACCACCTCTTCCCTTCTGGTGACTCAAGTCAAAGCTGCCACCTGTGTCATAGACCAAACTGTCACAGAAGCAGCACCCCTCTTATATTGTTCTCAAAGGAGTAGCCTTCCAAACAGTAGGCAGTCACGCCGGTACCCCGTCCCACTGTCACCTGGCACGAGTCAGCCCCCAGTGTCCTGTAAAAGGCGTCACTTAGTCAAGAGGTGCTGGGCTCTAAAATGGCGGCCTAGTTAATAACAAACGATACCCTGGTTAATCTCTGCCAGTACTTGGGTGTATGTGACCCTGAGTAACTTGTACAGATGCGTCCTCTTCATCTATAACCTGACAGTTATGAGCAGGCTGGTACTATTTAGCTTCTCCAACATCAATGTAGGGGGTAAAAGGTATTTTAATACTCTACATTTTATAGAATATTTTATCAATAAATTCACACACATTCACACACACACACACACACACACACACACACACACACTGCGCCTTGCCACAGCTCTCAAGAGGGTTGACCAACCAGAGACCACTGTGGAGAAAAAAAAAGGAACAGCTACCATACCCCCCTCGAGTCCCGTTTCCTCATTCTCAGCTTCTCTCAACCTCTAACCGTACAGAAGCATGTCTGCTTACGTGTGGTGTGCTTATGTCTGTGTGTGTGCATAGGGAAGCCAGAAGATGCTCTTGAGTGTCATTCCTCAGGCTGTGTCCACCTAGGGGTTTTTTGAGATGGGAACTCTCACTGGCTTGGGAATGTTCAAGTAGGCTAGGCTGGCCAGCAAACCCCAAGGGTCCTTCCCAGTGATAGGACCATAAGTACACGCTACTATGCCTGGCTTTTTAAAAATGGGTTCTGAGGAACCAAACTCAAGCCCTCATGCTTATAAGCAAATGTTTACCAACTGAGTAAACCCCTCCACCCCTCTCCCCTTCCCTCCCTCTCCTTCTTCTCCTCCAGCCCCTCCCTCTCTCTTCCTCTTCCTTAATTCAATCCCACCATGTGAGGATTAATCCTTGATTCATAAGTGTGAGGAGTTTGGAGAAAGTTAATACTTAGGTATCTAAGCACCAAGTATAGACGACAGCACATGCCAGTCTGCGTCCTTCTCCAAATTTCTGTATGAAAGCTGGGTGGACATACAGCTTTCCTTGACCTCGCCTGATGATCTCTTCTCTTGTCCCCAAACACTAACTCTGGGACAGGGCTGTCGCCCATAGTCTCCGAATCCTGCTTCTTTAAAATACTTATTTCGGGTCAGAGGGGTGGCTGCCAGTCAAAGAGCGGTTGCCCTGCAGGCGTGAGGGCCAGAGCTTGGATCCTACAGGCCCTGTAAAAACCCATAACCCCAGTGTTGGGCTGGGCAGACGGTGGAGGAGCATCCAGACATCCAGACGGAATGGCAGACCCCACCTCAAAGGAACAGGGAGAGGGTCGAGAGCAGGATACCCAACAATCTTCTCAGGCATTCTCATGGTGTGAGCACGCTGCGCACACACACACACACACATACACACACACACACACACACACACACGCACACACGCACACACACACATGCACGCACGTGTGCATGCACACACACACCACATATATTATATATATATATATATATATATGAGGTTATTATATGTGACACAAAATTCAATGCTTATGGCGAGATAGCTCGGCCTGTAAAGGAACGTGCCACCAAGCCTCACAACCAGACCTTGATCCCCAGGACCCACATGATGGAAAGTGAGAATGTGTTTCCAAACACTGACCTCTGACCTCCACATAGGCATGCAGCATAGAACGTGTGTTCTCATACGAAAACATTAGTAAACAAATGAAATTTTAAAACATACACCTTTATGTACAAAAACAAAACAAAACAAAACAAAACAAACCCAAAAAAGACTCAGAGCTTGGTGCGATGTGCGGTCGTTGAGGATAGTGGACAGGGGCAAGGCAGAGGCAGGAGCTGAGTGTCCTTCCTCAGACCACATTCCCATCATCTCAGTCTCCTAACTTAAAGTCACACAAAACATCCTGGAGGATGAGGAGCTGGGGGAGTTTGAAACGAGATTCTTTGCTTTTTCGAAGAGTTTGGGGTGAGTTCAGGGATTGAAAAAAAAAAACAAAAAACAAAAAAACAACAACAACAACAAAAAAAACCAGGCAGAGCATCTCAAACCTCGAGGTGGCCTTGGGGGAGGTAGGGAGAGCGGTTGAGTGTGGTGCTAGTTGATGAGAGCCTTGGGTGAGGCCTGCATTGTGGGGAGAAGGCCTGACTGTCTTAGCGAGACCATTCCTTTCTCAAGTAAATCAAACAAGAACAGGCACTGAATAGCCCGCCGATTCATCAGAGACATCGGGAGGTCAAGCCTTTAAACCAACACAGCTCACTGTGTCTGTCAGGGTAGGCGCGGGAGCTGGGGTGTGTGCGGGTAAATAAGCCAGCACAGCTGTCCCTCTCCTGAGAGTCTTTGCCTAGTTGGAAATACGGTTTCACAGCAAGCGGGCTATGGAAAGGACCTCGTGTGCTACTTCTCCATGGTGGCATCAAAGGAGACAGAGACCTGAGTTCGGGTCTGACTCAGTTCTAGAAAGCAAGAAACTAATGTGTACCCTCAGGAGATGGGATAACATTCTGATGACCCATGCCAGTCCTATACCAAGCTGTTGCTTGGCAGAGTCTAAGTCCATACACAGAAATAGGTCATACGGCGAAGTTGAACATTACAAGAGGTAGGGGAGGGAGGCCATCCAGACCCCTTGTAAGGCTGAAGGGCAGGTTTGCTGCTGAGAAGATTCCCCAAATTCCCACTGCTGCCCTTTGTTACACACACTGATTTTTTTGTGTGTGTGTTGTTATAATTTAATCAGGTACGTCCATCTCACGTGCTTTAGAATATTGAGGTTACTGGTTGTACACCACCTTCACCTCTCACCACGTCAGCTGAGCCTGCAGTTGCCTCGGGCGGGCTTCCTCGGACATGTTCCCCCTCAGGAACAGCTACCTGTTGGCTCAGGAAGATGCGTAGTGGGGTATTTGTTACCCAGTAGGATCCCAGATTCAGAGATTCCTGTAGCCTGCTCCACTGTCAGTGAGGGCGACTGAGAGGAAGGCTTCTGTGGGGTGTGCGGAGGCTGGGGAGCCCACATTCAAAGGTTATCAAAGAAAGCCAGGGCTGAAGAAGTCCTGGGCCCTTCCCTCCTGTGAGCAGGCGCCGTGCTCCCCACGGAGAGCAGTGGCGTTAATCACACGTCTCGTCGCTTGGACTCACTCCCCGAGTGTCAAGGAAAACTAATGAGCGCGATCATCGCATCGCTCAAGAACGTCTCACCTGCCAAGCGCTTTACGAGATTAGCTCATTAATCCACTCCGTCCTCCTGTGAGGCTGGTAATTATTATTATGCCCAGTTCAAAGCTGGAGCAAGGGAACAGAGATGAAGCAACTGCCTGGAATCCCTGGGCGCATCTCAGCCCTTCCCGCTCTGCAGAGCAGAGTACCGGCCATGGCGCTGCATAACTCTGCCTTTCCTTTGATTGTAGCTTCACATGGATATCAGAATCCCCGAAGCGGGGAGGAAATAGGCCGGCCGAGGGTTCCGAGTCATCACTGATTAATTTCCCTCTGAAATAATCATTACTTTTTAAAGTCCACATGTTATCAATTATGGATAACTGGACCATAGTGCACGACCCCTTATCCAAAACAATAAATTAATTCAATCAGAAGGTATTTAACGATCACCTTTCATATTTCAAAGATTATACCATGTACTAGTATCAACCTACAATAAAAGAAAGAACGTGGTTTCACTTTTAATTGGTTTCAATGCCTTTTTTACCTGAGTATCAGGGATTCCTACAGAGGATTTAAATAAATACCGCAATTCCATATTCCTTTTCACTTCATTTTTCTTTCATCTGCCACATGAAGTAACTCATGAAGTAAATGATCATGTACTACTGTGAACCACTGATACCGTCCCAAGTGCTGGAAGACGAGTTTGCCCATTGCAGCCTGGGAACGTTTCCGGCAGTCCCTTTCTGTGGCCACTTGGTCCCTGAAGTTGAGCAGGTGTCCTTTAGTGGAATGTCACTTTGAGCCTCGGAGGTAAAATAACCCAACCATGCATGGCTCGACGTAGGGTGAGAGTTTAGACGCTAAGCTAGGTTCAAACGACATTTTTCTAGGAATGGGAAAATAGATCCGTTGGTGAAGTGCTTTCTTTCACTGCAAGCAGGGTCAGGCTGCAGAACCGCCATCTTTAAAAAGCTGGGTATGGGGCCGATCTGATGGGTTAGTAGATGGTGAAGGTATTTACTATCAATCCTGACGACCCAAGTTTGACTCCTGAAACCAACATGGTGGGAGGAGAGAACCAACTCCCACATATTGTCCTCTGACCTTCACATGTACACATTCGTAAATGCACACACGGGGTAGATAACTTTAATGGTAGCACATACTTGTAATCTCTATCCTAGGAGGGCAAGCTCACTGGCCACACAGCCTAGCTTCTTTGGCGAATGCCAGGCCTGTGAGAAGCCCAGTCTCAAAATACAAGGTAGATGATGCCCAATGTTGTCCTTCAGTTTCCACATGTATGCGCACATGCATCATGTACACATGTACCAGTCCCCAGACGCACATGCCCATACACATGTGTACTTACACATGCAAACACACACACCCACACATAGAGGAAGAAATGTTAATTTTGTAACAAAGATTATGATGTGGACTAAGCTCAAGTGTAGGAGTTTTCAAGTGTCTATCGTGCCATGGTCTTTTGGCTGCCCCACCCGCTTGGAGACCTTAGGAAATGTCGGAGTTACTACAAGTTCAATCTGTGAAATCAGGTCCCTGATTTGAAAGATATCCACAGGTGTCCTGGCTGGTGTTGCATGCCAACTTGACACAAGCTGGAGTTGTCACAGAGAAAGGAGCCTCGCTTGAGGAGATGCCTCCATGGGACCCAGCTGTAAGGCAGTTTCTTAATTAGTGATCAGGGGAGAGGGCCTTTTGAGGGTGGTACCATCCCTGGGCTGGTAGTCTGGGCAAGCTGAGCAAACCAGGGGAAGCAAGCCAGTGAGTAACATCCCTCCATGGCCTCTGCATCAGCTCCTGCTTCCTGCCCTGGGTGAGTTCCAGTCCTGACTTCCTTTGGTGATGAACAGCAATGTGGAAGTGTGAGCTGAATAAACCCTTTCCTCCCCAACTTGCTTCTTAATCATGAAGTTTGTGCAGGAATAGAAACCCTGACTAAGACAACAGTAAATCTCAGGGAGACTCAGAACAAGATCTGAAGTTTCTAGGTCAGAGACGCTGCCTGGACATTGGCATTGATACCGTGGAGTGTCAAGTGTGGATGTCAAGTTTACGAACAGAAGAAACCATATGCGCACGTGTTGGGAAAGGCGAAAGGCATCAGCCCATTGAAGGAAGTCAGTGTAGGTTTGCTTTATGGAATCAGACAGAGATGGCTGTTCCTGACCCCATGTACCCCTAATCCATGGTGGTGGAGCAAGCACTTGATAAAGAACTCAGAACTGAATCGGCCGTGCCTGACTCCAGTCCCTGATCATACTTAGCCTTTGGGTGACGCATTTAATGTCTCCAGGCCATCGATGTCTTCATCTCTAAAACAGATCAAAATCAGTAGGCTCCTTCTGAGCTGGTGGCGAGCCAGGAGAAATAATCGACACGAGATTCTTTATGTCCCCGACACACAGTTTCATATAATAAGAACCCCGTGCTGCCTTGATTTTAGAGTTTCAAAGGGCAACATAATTATAACAAAATGTGTTCCTTTTCATTATCGTGATTATTTTTAAACCCTCTCGTTCAGTGCTCTTAGTTTAAAAAAAAAAATACCCAATTAAGATGAAGAGTGTGTTATTCTTGCCCGTATGCGAGAAAGTTCTTGCTTGGTTTGGTTTCTTACCCTGGAGGTCTCTATAGAGATTTGGCGAATACCCTGGGATTTGCGCTATACTGAGAAAACCCATTACTTCTAGAGCAGTGTGTGTGTGTGTGTGTGTGTGTGTGTGTGTGTGTGTGTGTGTGTGTGTGTGTATGAGTGCACATATGCGCACATGTGAATCTGTTATATGGATGTGTTAATGTAGGTATATGCCCATATCAGTTGTAAGGCATCTTCCTTAATTATTATCTCGTAGGGCCTCTCATTGAACCTGGAGCTCACAGATTTGGATTTGGTCTGTGTATCTCAGGGAGCCTTTATAAGGGCAGTGCACATGTGGCTTTCTATTTGGGTTCTGGGTATCTGAACTTATGCACTCATGATGAATAATGGACCTTATACTTTGTAGTCACTGAGGATGAAGGATCAAGTGTCACCTAGCACAGCAGTGGCATCTTGGGGTTGGGAGAGGAGTAGATAGAACTAGGTGCTAATTTACTCAAAAATACAGAATTATACGGACAAGCCAGGATCTTACCCAGCAGCCCCACCCACCTTACAGCAAAGCCCCCTTACAGCAAAGAAGTCAAGCCTTGGAAGAAAATAATCTTAAATAGCCATAAAATCGTGTATGTATCTGCAGCCAGTCAGTGGGACTTGCTACAGACTTTGAATGAGTGTCTCAACCTTGACACATGGACATGCTGGACCAGTGAATTTTTTTGTCTAGGAGAGTTACTCTGTGTATTTAGGATTTGTGGGGTGTGTGTGTGTGTGTGTGTGTGTGTGTGTGTGTGTGTGCATTCGTGTGTGTACATGTTCGTGTATGTGTGTGTGTTTCATGTGGAGGAAAGCCTCTATTGTACTTCAAATGCCATCTACTTTTGACACAAGGTCTCTTGATACCTAGCCAGTGGTCCCAGGAATGTCTCTACCTGTCTACTGTCCCAATGCTGGCATCACAGGTGTATATCTCTGTAGCTGTCTTTGTGTGTGGAGAGGGGATCCTAGAGATCAGACATGGGTCCTGATGCTTGCAGGGTCATACCTTTGCCAACTGAGTCATCTCGCTTGCCCTCTGAGAGATGCTGAGGGATGGCCTTGATCTTTGTTGACTATGGGTGAGTCGCAATCACTCCTGTGAATTTTGATGACCCCGAATCTCTGGGTCGGGGAAGAGGAGAGGATGAAACTGAGAGTCACTGTTTATCCCTCAAGGACTTTTTGCCAAAGTCAGAAATAACTTGGAAAGGTGCCCGAAGATTATTAGTAATCATTTTTGGTAAAATATAATTGAACCGTCAAATGAAAGAATCTTATTTCTGTTTCATTTGATGCTAGGAGCTCCTGGAGTGCGCTGTGTTCTGCACGTGTGCTAATACTCAGAAGAGCATAGAGCAGAAAAATCTGTGTGAAAAATGCTTCTCCAGAGATTAATGATATAAATCCAATATATTCATGAAAGAAAAAATAAATGAAGGCAGAAAAATTCATATTTTCAAACTTCAGAGTACACATTCATTTAACCACCTTCATTTTTTTTCATCGTGAAGAGACTTCAAGAAATGTAATTGCAAATATAGTCAAAAGTTAATTACACTATTATAAATTATATCCTTTTACCACTCTCTGGGGAACATCAGGAATTTGAGGCTAAGTAGATGTGTATAAAATGCATTTTGAAGTTAATATATGATTGATATCATCACGGAAGCATACATATGAATTCCCACACTGTGTCAACGGATAATCAAGAACAAAATTTTGTGTTTGGAATTCTTAGGGAGCATGTGAGTTGGAGCCTTCCTAGGGCCTGCATATTGACGAGACTCTTTTTATTCCAGTGCCTGGGGTAGGCAGGCAGCTTCAGTTAGCAGAACAAAAGCATACAATGATATCGCCATTAATTAGAATTCTAAAAATAAAATCTACGACTTAGCTGAGGAAGGAGAGTTAACTTGAGGTACAGGAATCTGACATTAAAAATGACTTTTAGTGATTTATTACTAATTAATCATTTAATTATGGACTTTTCTGTATATGTCCACTTAACGTATGTGCCTGTACATATATGTGTTTGTATGTTGGTGCATGTGTACATACATGTGAAGGCTCAAAGTTGATATCCTGTGTCTTCCTTAACTTTAATTCACTTTATTTATTGAATAAATAAATAAAATTAAAAAATAATTTATGTCTGTGGCTAAACCTGGAGTTTACCAGGTCCAGCTAGTCTAGTCAACCAGTGTGCCACAGGGAACCCTGGTCTCTACCAAGAGCTGAGATTGTAGGCCGCTGTCACTCTTGCCTGGTTTTACACTGGCCATGGGGATTCCAGTCCTCCTCTTAACGCAGCAAATACTCTATCCAGTCAGAGATCTCTCGGACCTTAATTTGGGTTTTATTGAGATTTTTATCTTCAATTTGTGTGTGTGTGTGTGTGTGTGTGTGTGCGCGCGCGTGCGCTTACGTGTGTATAGGTGTGTGTGTATGGGTGTGTGCTCATCCATGCAGGTACCCTTGGAGGCCAGAAAAGGGCATCAGATCACCTAGAGACGGAATGCTGGAGCTGCAGGAGGTTGTAATCAACCAGACCTGGGTAACAGGAACCAACGTTGGGTCCTCTGCAAGGGCAATCCACTCTCTTAACCACTGCACCAACTCTCCAGCCCTCTAATTTAGGTGGTTTTTGGTTTTTGTTTTCTTGAGGTAGGATCTTGTTCTGAACTCCAGACTACTTTGAAATTCATTGTGTAGGCCAGCCTGGCCTCAAATTTGTGAGTATCACTCAGGTGTTGGGATTACAGGCATACGGCACAGTCCTTGACTTATTATTTTATATTAATTGATATGTAGTCTATATGCATCCTCATAGAGTCTAGTACAATAACTTAATTATATCTATAATTAATAACAGCCAATTCAAGGCAATTAGCATTTCCACATGTGTGAAGATATGCAGTGCTTCTATTTTGGCAGCAGGCTTATTTTGTCTACCCACGTCTGTCCAGACAGTGAAGCTGCATGTGTTCTCTACGTCAGTTCCTGTGAACACGGCTGGAAGTTGAAAAGACAGAGCACAGTAGCAAGAAAAACTGTAGGCATGAGGCTGGGAAGATGGCATGCCCCGGAAAGCACTTGCCATGCAAGCGTCAGGACTTGCATCTAGAGCCCTGGTACCTGTGGAAAGAAAGACAGGAAGACAGACAGACAGACAGAAATCAAAAAAGAAAGACAGACAGACAGGAAGGAAGGAAGGAAGGAAGGAAGGAAGAAAAAAGAGAGGGAAAGAAAAACCAAAAGAAAGAACAAAGAAAGAAAAAGGGAGGGAGGGAGGAAGGGAGGAAGGAAAGCTGAGTACAGTGACAAGAACCACAACCAAAGAACTGGGGCAGAGGATATATGTGAAACTCTGGAGCCCACTGGCTAAGTAATCTTGATGAATCTGCAAACTTCAGCTTAGTCAAGAGACCTTGTCTCAAAAAAAATAAATAAATAAAAAATAAATGGTGGGCTTTGATAGAGAAAGACACCTGATGCCAAACTTGTCTCTACATGCATGAATATATGCATACACACGCATACACGGACACACATACACAAACATGTACACATCCATATATCACACGCATGCACACAGATGCACTTCAAAGATGTATCTTTATACTTAATTTCTATAGTATCCTCTGAAAAGAATTATTATTAATAATAATTAATAAGTAAGTTATCAATTTTGCCCGTTTTAATAACAAAGAAACTAGATTGCCAGAATTAACTTGTTTATTGTCAATTAAGAAAATAAAGGCATCACAGTTTATACACAGATATGTCCAGTGCTAATGTCTTTCTCTTATTAATAACTGTGAGAGCATCCGGCTTTGCCAGAATATGCATTTTTATATCAAGAATGGATAACACTCTGTGGCTCTCCCCACCGTCCCCTGCCATCTGCAATTCAGCCAACTAGGAATTCACTAAGGTTAATAACCCATTTTAAGCTAGAAATAACTCTTGATTTAACGTTCATACATTAACTTCACATTAGTATAATTAAATAAATTCGGATTTTCTGATGCTTAGGTTTGAATGCTGGATCCTTTGTTTACTAACTCTGAATCACATTTAACCTATGACTTAATAGGCCTGGTGACCTGGCCTAGATACCGAAATTACTAGCTGCAGTTATGCAAAGAGAATTTTTGTGTAACTAGTTTACACATGTTGGAATTCAGCCTGATGTTAAACGAAGAAAACCTGGAATTTTTATCTTGCTCTATTCTGGCATGAATATTCGTGGGCTACGAATCTGTTTTATGATTTTTAAGCAACAATTATTTCAACCATGCTATGCTGTGTCCATGAAGCAAGCTCAGAAAAATGATCAGTAGGTAATAGTTGATTACTTTTCAAGTAGAAACGGGGGGAAAGTAGTTACTATATTTAGTATATATTTGTGCACGGACGTCTATCACCCATCTACTTAACTTTCTATTATCGACTTAGCCATACATTTATTTGAGATGTTGGGTTCATGTCTGAATAGAACTCTCAGTTCAGGGCAACCAGAAACAAACAACTCTTCTCAATTGCAATGTCTTTTGGCAAAGGACAGCATCTCCCAACAATACAGGTCTTTTTCGGCAGATCACACCGAACGTGACTTCTTTCTGCTGATGTATCTAGCCTAAGCCAGGAGCACCTTGGACACCCCATCCATATTACCCCAGCCTTAGGTCTAGTTGCTTTCTACAGAGACCCAAGCCCAGAAGATATGATATGCTACAAGGATGTCTCAATTCACTTACTTTTCACTCATCATCACACAAAGAAATGTGGTGGGGAAGCAGCCGTGGTTCCGGGCGAGCAGGCTGCTCACCAGGGGCTCCAGCGAAAGCTTCTAAGTGTCTCATTGCCCACTGAACCCCTGGTTCCACGAGGAAGCAAATGGCTGCTTCTTGGTGTACTGGAAACATTACAAAGGCTATTCAACGGCCCACGGAAGCACAAAGCTTACGTGGGACAGAGACAATGCTTTGCCCCAGTCAAGCCAACAGCGCAGCACTTCCTGTGGTATTAAACCATCCAGGGAGCTGAGGTGGTTCTTTTCAGCTTCTACCTATTTCTTGTGGCCTCGCCCTATAATCATATTTCAATTGCATTAAAAATGTTGCCACATAAGATTAAAACAGAGACTGAAGGAACACCCATTCAGAGCCTGCCCCACATGTGGCCCATACATATACAGCCACCCAATTAGACAAGATGGATGAAGCAAAGAAGTGCAGGCCGACAGGAGCTGGATGTAGATCGATCCTGAGAGACACAGCCAGAATACAGCAAATACAGAAGCGAATGCCAGCAGCAAACCACTGAACTGAGAATAGGACCCCGGTTGAAGGAATCAGAGAAAGAACTGGAAGAGCTTGAAGGGGCTCGAGACCCCATATGTACAACAATGCCAAGCAACCAGAGCTTCCAGGGACTAAGCCACTACCTAAAGACTATACATGGACTGACCCTGGACTCTGACCTCATAGGTAGCAATGAATATCCTAGTAAGAGCACCAGTGAAAGGGGAAGCCCTGGGTCCTGCTAAGACTGAACCCCCAGTGAACTAGACTGTTGGGGGGAGGGCGGCAATGAGGGGAGGGTGGGGAGGGGAACACCCATAAGGAAGGGGAGGAGGGAGGGGGATGTTTGCCGGGAAACCGGGAAAGGGAATAACACTCGAAATGTATATAAGAAATATTCAAGTTAATAATAAAAAAAAATGTTGCCACATTTGAATTGAGTCCTAGTGACAGTTGTCCCCTAAGCACGTGCCTTTGGAATAAGTGCCACCAAATTGCCAGTGAGAAAACCTCCTGAGATTTGGGTAAAATAATTGAAGGGCAAGAATGAAGAACCCTAGAAATATTCCCATTCGTCTGTTTAAATGATTATGTGAGGGGCTGTAAATTATGCTAATATAGCCCTGGGGGTGGGGGCTAGTAATAAAGGCATAAGGGTAAGAATATATACAGTATCAAATCATGCCGCTGTAAGGCCACTGTAAGTCCTTACACTTGGTAGGTAAAGTGCTCGCCGTGCCCAAAGATCCTGACTTCAATTCCCCAGAATGTTTGTGAAAAGGCAGGGCACAGGGATGCACACCTCTAATCCCAGCTCTAGGGAAGCAGGGAGCAGAGTATTTCAGGAACTTAAGTCCCAGGTTCCATGAGAAGCTTCGTCTCAAAAGAGAAGGTAGAAGGCGATTGAAGAAGGCACGTGAGGTTGTCCCTGATCCTACCTGCACACACTTCTACCCAGAGTCAAGAAAGAATATGCATGAAACATCAACCTCAGAGGCTGGTTGTATTCGAAACCGACTGCTCTGCAGAAAGCCTTCAAGTCTTGCACGGTCACATTCCTTTTTCATTGCTGTTCTGACAAATCGCCTCGGGCTTAGCCACCTAAAGATGCCCGTCCAATATCTTACAGTCACGTAGAGCAGAGAGGCCTGGCATGAGCTCCAATCAAGCTGTCAGCTTTAGGGGAGAATGTTCCCAGCTTCCACGGCCCCTCGTGTCTTTCTTCATGACCCCTGTCTTCCTCCTTAGAGGCAGCATTTGTAGCATCCCTCTGCCCCCACTTCCATTTTCAAATATCTTCCTCTGATCCCCAACTGGAAAATGTTCCACTCTTCTGAAGTGATACTACTGGCTCTGTAGCCCAGCAAACATTAATTCATGTCAATCCTCCTGCTTCAGCTCCCCAAATGCTAGGATTATAGGTGGGAGGCACCCTGCTCTGATTAAGGCCTTACACTTACATATATTTGCAAATTGATGATAGCTTTGAGATGCCAGTTTGATTAAATGAAGGGTTAATAACTGAAAGCTAGTAATTAAAAAAAATGAAGGGTTCATCATTAAGGAAGCCAATAATCTAGTCTCAATGTTTTATCCATTAGCTGCAGGCAATGAGTTGGTAGTCTTTTTTTCTGGAAAGGAGGCTTGGGTGGCCGGAGCAGTGGCAGCCTTTGTAGCCACATGAGTCAATTTCCTATTTTTCATACCCTACATGGTCTGTCCCTCTGCAGCAGTGGTTCTCAGTGGCTCTTCCCAATGCTGGCACTCTTTACCACAGTTCCATGTGTTGTGGTGACCCCTGCCATAAACTTATTTTTGTTGCTGCTTCATGACTGTAATGTTGCTACTGTTATGAATACTAATGTAAACATCTGATATGCAGGGTGTCTGATATGTGACCTCTGTGAAAGGGTCTTTTGGCCCACAAAGGGGTTGTGACCCACATGTTGAGAACCACGCTTTGGAGACCCTTGGCCAAACAGTCCTTTTTGCCACATACGTTAGCAGACTGAGCCTGAGATTAAGAAAAGGCTATTCTGTGAAGCCAGTATCTTCTCTACCACAATGGTCTGTGATCTGAAAAGTCCCTAGTTCTCTCATTACCCATGTACTTTAAGGGAGAAAGTTTACCCTCCTAGCCATAGTCCCTGCGCTGAGCAATCTGGAGGTAGTCAGATTTTACCTGCTGCACGTTTACTCTGGGGACCTATTATTGCTTTCTGATCATTCAGTGAGATACTCTTAGTCCAGTGTTAGGGTGTAGCTATGTTCTTTGATCGCTTTCCTCTTCCTCTTTAGCACCAACACCTCCCAATGCCCAGGTTTCCAACAACATTATGTGAACCTGTGTTCTAATCTAACGACTAGCTTCCATACCAAAAGAGAACCAACCAGGAAGGCTGTGAGGTAACTTCCTGACATTCTGCAGGATGGTCTGCACTTTGAAAACTGTACTCAAGTACGTTTTAACTCGTAAAGCTATTAAAAGTTACATAATGCAGACAATGCTATATAATGCAGTGACTACTTTAGTGAAATTCATAAGGCTTTATCAGTACAACTTTTATAATAATTATCTTACATTTATAATTATTTTAAGTTAGCAACTAGATTTAATGGTGAAAAAGTTCCTTTACTATTTGGTAAGATGGTCAGAAGGAAATTTACTACATTGATCAGGTTAAGAAAAGCTCTATAGCAACAACAAATAAATCCTAAAATCTCAATAATCAAATATATATATATATATGTATATATATACATATATATATGTGTGTGTGTGTGTATGTATGTATGTATTTATGTATATATGATATTTTATCATGCAAAGCCTGGTGCAGTTCAGGTAGCCTTACCCCATCTGGAAGCTATATCACAGGCGAGTACCGCTGAAGAGGCCATGCTAGTTCTCAACTTCCTCAGCTAGAAAGTGATACATAATTTCCTGTAACCACTGAGAGGAATAGTGACTTGCTTAGCCCAAGTTCAAAGGAGGCTGAGTAACTTAAGGGAAGATATACACTGCATAACCATTTCCTTCAGAGTTGAAACAGTCCATCTTGGAGAGAAGCTTATTAAGACTTGGGATGCTCTAAAGGGAGCCTCTTAGGACTCAGGAAATTCTCCACACCCTCCCCAGCATCGACTGTCACCAGAGGTTTTGATCTTGGCCATTCTGGCTGGTGTGAGGTGGAATCTCAGGGTTGTTTTGATTTGCATTTCCCTTATGACTAAGGATGTTGAATATTTCTTTAGGTGCTGCTCAGCCATTTTACATTCCTCAGTTCAGAATTCTTTGTTTAGCTCTGTACCCCATTTTTAATAGAGTTATTTTGTTATCACGAGTCCAACTTCTTGAGTTCTTTGTATATTTTGGATATTAGCTCTCTATCGGATGTAAGGTTGGAACACTCCTCCATTGCTGGTGGGATTGCAAGCTGGTACAATCACTTTGGAAAACAATCTGATGGTTTCTCAGAGAATTGGACATAGTACTACCTGAAGACCCAGCTATATACTACTACTGGGCATATACCCAAAAGATGCTCCAACACATAGCAAAAACACATGCTCCACCATGTTCATAGCAGCCTTATTTATAATAGCCAGAAGTTGGAAGCAACCCAGAGGTCCCTCAACAGAAGAATGGATACAGAAAATGTGGTATATTTACACAGCGGAGTAATACTCAGCTATTAAAAACAATGACTTCATGAATTTTGCAGGCAAATGGATGGAACTAGAAAATATCATCCTATGTCAGGTAACCCAGACCCAAAAGGACATACATGGTATGTACTCACTGATAAGTGGATGTTAGCCCCAAAGTTCAGAATACACCCGATAAACTCATGGACCACATGAAGCATAACAAGAAGGAAAACCAAATGTGGATTCTTCAATCCTCCTTAGAAGGGGGAACAAAATAATCACAGGAGGTAGAGGGAGGGAGGGACCTGAGAGAGAGAGATGAGGGGAAGGGGAAAAAAAAGAAGTGGCAGAATCAGGTAAAAGAAGAGACAGGAGAGAAGTCCAGAGGATCAGGAAAATGAATAGAAATATATAGCAGTGAGGGTAGGGAATGGGGAAACCACTAGAAAGTCCTAGATGACAGGGAAGAATGAGATTCTCAGGACACAGCAAGGATGATATTAGCTGGAATACCCAATAGAAGGGAGATAGAACCTGAAGAGACCACCCCCAGTAGATAAGCATGGCCCCCAGTTGAGGGATGGGGCCATGCACCCATCTCAAAATTTTTAACCCAGAATTGTTCCCATCTAAAGGAAATGCAGGGACAAAAAATGAAGCAGAGACTGAAGGAAAGGCCATCCAGAGACTGTCCCACCCCACCTGTAGACACCAAACCCAAACACTATTGCTGATGCCAAGAAGTGTTCACAGACAGGAGCCTAGTACAGCTGTTGTCTGAGAGGCTCCGCCAGCATCGGACTAAGGCGGATGCAAATACAGCCAATCGTCAGACCAAGTCCAGAGACCAAATGGAAGAGTTAGGGGAAAGACTGAAGGAGCTGAAGGGGATTACAACCTCATAGGAAGAACAATATCAACTAACGGGATCACCCAGAACCCAGAACCCCCAGGGACTAAACCACCAACCAAAGAGTAAACATGGATGGGTCCATGGCTCTAGCTACATGTGTAGAGGATTGCCTTACCTGGCATCATTGGCAAGAGAGGCCCTTGGTCCTGTGGAGGCTTGTTGCTCCAGCATAGGGGGATGCTACAGTGTGAGGTGGGGGTGGGTGGGTGTTAGAGGCAAAGGGGAGAGGGGTCGGATTGGGGTTTCCAGAGGGAAGACTGGGAAGGAGGACATTTGAAATGTAAATAAATGAAATAACCAATTAATAGGAAAATAAGACTCAGGAAATTCTTAGGGAATAGATAACTCACAAGTCTCAGGAAGCCCCTGAAACTGACACGGTACACAAAGCCCCTCCATCTTCAAAGTATATAAGCTTAAGGGCTGCTAAAGATTCTCCAACCTGAAGATCTATCTCCAAGTCCTGCAGAGAACTTCAGAGTTCCAGTTTTGGCTAGTTTTCATCCATGTTGGGGTAGACTTTCAGTCATGCAGGTATCTTTCCATCATCCATACGCCTGAGAGTTACTCCTCATTCTTACTCTTGTAATTCCAATAAACTTTATCAAGATGAACATTAGGGTATTGTTACTTAATTCTTCCATTGAGGTCTTCCTTTGGGGTTCCCTATCTGGGGTGAATAGTGTGTTCATGCCTCCCCAGGATGGAGGGAGGGTCACTTGTTTTAAACCATTATCTCTTGTGTCCCTGTCAAAGAGTGGGAGAAGTAAAGGGATCTGTATCTAAGCCAATCAAGACACCCCATCCCAACACCTCCACCTATCTTTTGCCATGTTTCAGCTTTGCAGTTTTCTGAAAGACAGATCATTTTTTTCTCTCTCAGTTTCTTGGGATGATTGAGTGTGACTAATTTCCATGAACATCATGGAATTTTCAAGGCATGACCCTTTGAAGCCATATCACGTGACTTTGGCTGGTTGCTTTCCCTTTAGGTGGTCAATCATGCCGGGACACTCAGAGCTTAGTCTTCATAAAGGGGCTTGAATTCCACTGTCTCTGAAATGTTTGAAGTTAACACATGAATCAATTTAATTTACAAATACCCCAAAAGACACCTTGATATTTGAGACTATACTGTTGCTTTTTAAGAATCTGGGCTGCCTTGGGATGGTAAAATAAGTGATTCTGTAACCTTAGAAGATGCATATAATAAATGTCAGTTCTCTGGGCTACAGATGCCCCCTTTTCTGTTCATCTCTGCTCAAAGATTCAACCTTTGTTTTTAAGCAATAACACTTATTTCCTATCATTTTCCACAAAATTGCTCTTCAAATAAAATATTAACTTTATTGTGGGCATAGAAATTCCCACAAGCTGGTAATATGACACTCTCTCTCTCTCTCTCTCTCTCTCTCTCTCTCTCTCTCTCTCTCTCTCTCTCATTAATTCTGATTGCATTTTCAAGTTAAAACAGCTTAGGAGAGGTGAACTTTAAGCTTTTCATAGACTTTTCCAGGCCCAGATTCTCTATGGAGGCAAGGCAAGAGCTATGGTAGTCTAAAAATCCCTATACATGGGACTGTGACTCAGCCCCTGCTTTTATCAGGGATCCGGTCACTTTGGAAAGAATTGAGAGGGAGATTTTGCTCCTTTAATGAAGTTCATGGGCCTAAAGATTATGAATACGTCGTAGAGAAACTATGATGGTCCAGACATTCTATAAATACCTTTGGGGCGGGCATGGTGGCACATGCCTTTAATGCCAGCACTCAGGCGGCAGGGCAAGGTAGATATTTGTGAGTTCAAGGCCAGCCTGGTCTCCATAGTGAGTCCTAAGACAGCCAGAAAAACAAACAAAAATACCTTTGAGCTCTTACTAGCTTTGAAGGTAGTAAGAAACCTGTAGGTTTCTGGAGGGGAACTTAGAGGTCTGCCTTTCTGTCTGTCTGTCTGCTGATTATGATTATTATAACTTCATACAGGTGGACGGTAGGGCTGGTCTGTAGGAATCAGTTTTACAGATCAAAAACTGTAATCACTCTGGAGTACAGAAAGACAGGTCACTCCCTTCAGGCCACGGAGTAGCAATCTACACTTCATACATAGCTCGGAATTCCACGTCACACACTCCTCTCCACTCCATTATTTTGCCTTGAAAGAGGCGTGGTTCATGCCCTCAGAGCCTCTCTGAGGACAGAGAGGCTGTGGAAGACTTGAAAGCGTGGAGAAGGGAGGAAGGAAGGCATGGCCGGTGCTCTGGAAACTGCATCGTCAGCATAGTGTGACTTCAGTGCACCAGGTCAGGGAACTGGGAACTGGGATTCCTAACATCTTTTTCTATGGTTGGAAAGACAAGTTCCAAACCTCAACCAAGGAGGACTTGGAGAAAAAAGGACCAAAGAGGATCACGTTTTATAAACATGAGAAGTAACACATTTGTGTCAACAGGATACTGTCCAGCTCAAGTCCATGCCAAGTAACATGGATCCTAGATGGATCGGCCAGGCAAGCAGGTCAAGGCACAGCAGTGCTGTTCTCAAGGGTTACTGGATATTTCCTCTCTCAGGCCCCTCGAGTTTCCACATGAATCCTGAATTAGGTCTTGTCTTTGCTCCTGGGCTTAGAAATGGAATTTTAATTTTCAGGTTAATTTTGCTTCCTTTCCAATGTCTCAGAACATTCTAGAAGGTCTGTTCTAGAATGTCTCTGGTTAAGTTTTCTCCTGTCCTGGTCAAACCTTCAAAACTCAGCTCCTAACTCTAGCTCCTGGCTCATGCCAGTCTCTTCTATCCTGTCTCCACAAGGCCATCTAGTTCCTCCTGAGTGCCTGGCATCTCAGTCCCCCCAAATCAAGACTAACAGTAGAAATACACTTGAGGTATTTAGAGGAGTGTTTCCATGACACAGCCTTAGCAGTGCAGATGAACACAAGTGTATTGGGAGTGTAAAAGCATTCTTTCTTTTTGTCTTTCTTTTTGTCTCTCTCTCTCTCTCTCTCTCTCTCTCTCTCTCTCTCTCTCTCTCTCTCTCTCTCTCTCTCTCTCTCTCCCTCCCTCCCTCCCCAAAAGGCTTCTCTGTATAACCTTGGCAGTCTTAGAACTTGCTCTGTAGACCGGATTGCATCAAACTCATAGAGATCCACCTGCCTCTGCCTTCCAACTGTTGGAATGAAAGGTGTATATCACCACTGCCGGACATATTAAATGTATTCCTAGTGTGGTTTTTAACCCGACTGTTCAGACAGTGTGTTGATCTCCATTAACAGCCTTGTGGTTGTCCTGTTAGTCATATTCCTTGCCACTAAGACGAAATTCATGACAAGAGGTGGAGTAACGGAGGGTGAGTTATTTGAGCTCAGGGTTTGTGATGGTCGATCCCAGAAATGCAGTGAACCTGACTTCTCACAGAGAAGCTACGACTACTGTGGAACAAGAACTAGAGGGCTTGGGCCAGAGCTGGAACTAGGGCTGGACTATACTGGGTCAAGCCTGTTACCACTCCACCCCCTTAGTGACCCACTTCCTATATCTAAATCCTACCTCCTAAGGGTTTCACAGCCTCTCAAAATACCTCCACCGGCTGGAGACCAAGTGTTCAAACCCACTGGCCTGTGGGGGCTGCTGCGACTGTGATGTAACAGCGAGCATTTGGATAATTCCCTGCAGTACATCAGACTGTATAAAGAGAGGTAGTCGAGGAAGAGCGAACAAAGTATTCCCAAGAGTAGAGAATAAGGTCGTACTGCATTTCAGTTGACGTTGTTAAAGCAGTTTCCAATTATTTTGAAGTCGAGGCTTTATTCAGTGCCAACCAGACCACAATACAGTCAACCAATGGGTCATGCAAATATCTATGAATTTGGGTAAAATTCATTTTTCCATCAGGAGTCTACTTCTGGTCTTACTACACTGCCATGATCATTGTTATTATTATTGTTATCATTTTTTGAGGTTCATCTTGACTCTGCTGTGACTGACATTGGCCAAGTCGCCAATTATTTTTCTCTGATGAAGAAGAGGATTGTGTTCGTCTAGTGTGTAAGGACTCTTGGCTCTAAGTGCATGCTAACACTGCCGAGTTTCTTGATAATCAGCTTTAGTACACTGGCCGTCTCAGGGCACTCAGAGCTCTGGAGACCAACAAACAGGGGAGATGCTGACGGGACCAGTTTGACAATCAGAGTTGTGTCTCAATTTGGACATTTCCTCTAAGGAGTCTCCCCTGAGACCTCCACAACAAAAGCCACTTGTCACAAACCCTGCCACCCAGAATTTGCCTTCTAACAGCTTCTTGGAAAAGCTATTGAGAGGGAAGGCTCTCTTTAGAATCTCTTAATGAGGAGGCCATAGTCATGAGGGCTTTCCATGCAGGAACTCAGTGCCCCAATTTCAGAGTACAATTTCACCCCTTTGGCCCTCTGCCTCTGGCTTCTGTTCCTGCCATGAAAAGTTCAAAGTGGGATAAAATTATACAGGAAAAGCTAGGCCTTTGTGCCATAAACCAACACCCCCAAGACAGGAGGAAAAAGCCAGAAAGACTATAGAGGGCCGTGCTTTCTGGCCACCACCTACTTCTCTGAAGTGTTAATTCCTGACCCTCCTGATGTGAGCAGCATGAAGTGCTGTCCTGTTCTGTCTTCTGAAGCTCTCAACTCTGTGACATTTTCAGGAGACACCATCATGGTTATCTGGAAGGGATGAAGGATCTTTGGACTACCCCTTGCCCAACTCCAAGTCTGTGGTGAAATCTTATCTCCAAAGATTATTGTGTTGGAATACAGGGCCTTTGGATTATAATCCCCCCAAAACAAGAGGTCCCCAAAGAGCTTCCTTGCCTCTTATATCATGTGAGGAAGTGAGCACCAACCAGAAGGGCCCTTGAATTCACTTTTGTGTGCACCAATTTCTAGAACAATGAGAAATAACCACATAATTTAAGGCATTCCATTTGTAGCACTTTGCTACAGCCACCTATGATGGTTAACCTTGATGGCCAATTTGTGAGAACTGAGAGATGTCTATAATCAGTAAGACACTCTTCTGGGTGTGTCTGTGGGGGCATTGGCAGAGAAGACTGGCGTGTGAGGGAGGAGATAATGGCCTGCCTTCACTGTGGGCAGCATGGTCCAATGGGCTGGAGGCCTGAGTTAAATAAATGCAAGCGGGGAAGGAGAAAGCCAGTTGGTGCACATAGCCCCGCCCTTGCCAAGTAGATGCAGGCGCTGTGACCTATTGCGTGGATACAGTTCTAACCGCTCAACCTGGCTCACATCCATGGATCCAGATAGCATCCTGACCTTCCCTTTTAGATTAGGGCTGCATCATTGGGAATCCTTGTTCTGAGGCTTACAGCTTCTTAGAACAATTGAGATCCCCATCTTTGGCACTCCAGCTTATAGACAATTACCACTGCCTATCTGGGAGAGATGGATGAGGCCTTGGACTGAACATGTGCTTTTTCCAAGTCATGAGCCTATGCACTGAGGTGCTAACTCCCAGCCGCAGGGGCCAAGCTAGCAAATCTCCCCATTCAGAGTCTATTGCTTATGTTCTTCCAGATAATCATGGCGAATATATAACCCAAACACCCTTATGCAAGGAAGTCAGCTTCTGAGAGAGAGGGGAAGGAGAGAGAGAGAGAGAGAGAGAGAGAGAGAGAGAGAGAGAGAGAGAGAGAGAACAGACAGACAGAGACACAGGGACAGAGACAGACATGAAGAGAGATGGAGAGACAGAGAAACACAGAGAGAGAGAGAGAGAGAGAGAGAGAGAGAGAGAGAGAGAGAGAGAGAGAGAAACGGACAGACAGAGACAGACACAGAGAGATGGAAAGACAGAAAGAAGCACAGAAAGAGAGAAAGAGAGAGAGAGAGACAGAGACAGAGACAGGGACAGACATAAAGAGAAAGGGAGAGACAGAGAAACACAGAGAGAGAGAGAGAGAGACAGAGACAGAGACAGAGAGACAGAGACAGAGACACAGGGACAGAAACAGACATGAAGAGAGATGGAGAGACAGAGAAACACACAGAGAGAGAAAAAAAGACAGACAGAGACAGACACAGAGAGATGGAAAGACAGAAAGAAGCAGAGAGAGAGAGAGTGAGAGTGAGAGACACAGGGACACAGACATAAAGAGAGATGGAGAGACAGAGAAACACACACACACACACACACACAGAGAGAGAGAGAGAGAGAGAGAGAGAGAGAGAGAGAGAGAACAGAGAGGAGAAAGCCCACAGCAAAGGAAGACAAGGAGGCAAGCCCTTCCCCCAGCTTCTTCACCTTCTCCCTTCCATGCCTCTTAGTCTCTCTCTGGAGTCTGAGGATGCTCACATCGCCCCTTAAGCTCATTGCCTGCTTGGACAGGTGCCCCAAGCCTAGCAAGACCCAGAGATATGGGAGCTAAAGAATCCTCTGCCTCCTCGAGGTTCCATCCTCCCAGTGACTGGAGTCCCCGCTACCCCCAATGTGCTTCATTATAAATACAGCGGCTGAAGCTCAGACACCGCGACTTGCTTTTTCCTTTGGTTAAATTGTTCTCACTTGTTCCAGTCCACAGTTACCAACAGCTGACCTGACCTGGAGATCCAGCTCTGAGCAGTGGCGCCCTCTCTACAACGTCTAGCTCTCTTTCTCTCTCTCTGGCACTCTGGACTCCACATTTCAAGTCCTCCAAAGATAGGGATTGGCCATGTTGGGTTCTAATTCTTAGGTCACTTGGGAACAAAACCTAAGGAGCATCCTTTATTCAAATCTGCTTCCATGGGAATCTAACAGGTGACCCCTGAGTTGGCTACTTTTCTCACCGATGTGACAAAACGGCTGACAGAGAGAAGTAAATGAAAACAAGAGGGATTTGTTTTGGTTTGAGGCCTGAGGGGGATACAGTCCATCATGGCGGGAAAGACATGGTGCCTGAGAGTGTATGTGATCAGAGAACAGAGCGGTCAGGCAGGAACCAGAGCTGGATCAGCCTTTGACGTTCAAGACCCACCCTACTGAGGCCTTACTGCCAGGCTCCCAAGATCTGTAGCCTCTCCGAACAGCACAACCAGCTGAGGACCAACATTTCAAACACATAAGCCAATAGGAAACATTTCACATTCAAGGCAAAACCGACAAGCCCCAGGAACCTATCTGGCTGCTAGTGCTGGCCTTGCATTAGAAGTGCCTCCTGCCACCGTGTGCATGTGTGTGTGTGTGAGTGTGTGTGAGTGAGTGTATGTGTGTGATGTGTGTGTGTGGTGTGTGTGCACACAGCATGTGTGTATGTGAGTGTGTGTGGTATGAGTGAGTGTGTGTGTGGTGTGTATGTGTATGTGTGAATGTGTGTGAGTGTGTGTGTGTGATGTGTGCAAGTGTTCAAGTGTGTGTGTGTTGTGTGTTGGTGTGTGTGGGTGTGTGTGTGTGTGTGTGTGTGTGTGTGTGTGTGTGTGTGTGTGTGTGTGTGTGTGGTTACTAAAAGTCTATCTCTCATTATCCTTTCTTGGAATACACAAGGCTAGCCTCTCTCTTTTATTTTTCCTTTGAACTGAAGCAAAAGCCGGAAGAAACGACACGGGTTCGGTGGAGCTGTGATTACTCTGGCTGGAGTTTGGATCTTGAATTTTTCAGTTGATCTTGTAAAGCAGGCGCACAGCCTTCCCTCCCAGCGCCCGACCTGGTCTAATGAAGCATTCAGTTTCTTCTTGTCCGACAAATGCTATGAAGAAACCAGAGCTGGGAGATCAGGCAGGCCCTCTTTTTACTTTTTTTTTCTTTTTAATCTTGTGTTCTTAGGAAGAAATGTATGGGTTTCTTTCTCCTACTTCATTGTGGCTTTAGCTCTGCCCTTCCTTTTCTCTGAAGTATTTGGTTTCCTTGGTTCGTCACCTGAGGAAAACATGGGCGTTTCTTTTCTCCAATGTAGCTAATGGAGGCAGAGACAATTTGAGGGTGGGCTGACCTATTCTCCACTGCAGTGACCTTGCTCACAGGACCCACGGGCATTCAGAGAGCGTGAGGCACCCTCAGCCCAAGCCAGCTGTCTCAGTCTGTTTTGTGTTGCTGTAACAGAGTCCCACAGACCGGCTTCTTTATGAAGAGGAGACATTCGGGGCAGGTGAGTTGGCTGAGCTGCTAAGGTCCCTGCCGCACAAGCATGGGCATCTGGGTTTGCATCACCAGAGCTTATGTAAAGAAGCTGGGAATGGCAGTGCCTACCACACTGCAGTGATGAGGATAGGTGGCTGTGTGGAAGGAACTGGTGGTCAGCCACCCTAACCTAATGAATGGACCCCAGGTCCCAGTGAGAAAACAAAGTGGATATCATCTAAGGAATAACAGCTGAGATTGACTCCAATCTCCACACACATGAACACAGACATGCATGGGCAATCCCACATCCTTGTATATCGTGTACACACACACACACACACACACACACACACACACATACACACACACAAATATACTGAGGTAGCTCACCACTCTGGAGGCTGGCAAGTCCGAGAGCATGCATCTGCCATATTACGTCATAGAAGAGCTGACAGGGAAAGGCACACATGAGTCCAGCAAGAGAACATGAGAGGGACAGCACTTTGAAGCCACCTGCTCTCTCTATAGCAGACCCCTTCCTGCAACAATGACTAGACCCTTCAGAGGGTTTCCACCCTCATCACTCGATCACAATGGGGCCTGCCTCTCATCCCTGCTACACTGGGTCTTGTTTCTAACCCATGCATTTAGGGGAAATGTCCAAATTCACATACCTATATCAAAGCGAATGATTTCCTCGAAGCCACAGGTTTCTCAGCTTTGGTAAAACGTAACAGAATCTGGGTCACTGCTCATACGATCCGCTTTCCACACCCTTCCCAGAAAGTCAGTTACTCATCTAATCAGACCAAATTGTGACCCAGAATCAAAGAGCCAAGATGGTGTGAATTTAGAAAGCAAGTCGGAGCTGGGTGAGTACCGAGGGTAAGGCCTGACTTCACACTCAAGTGCCACATCTGATCTCTGTCTCCACTACAACTTCACGAGAGTCTCATAATTGTGCCACTTTAGAGGAACTGAAGGTCAAAAACTCATTAAAGATGCCGTTGACTTCTAGTCCAACTCAGCCCTATGTACATAACCACCATGGATCATGCCCATCTTACACACGTCAAATGTCTTGAATGGGAGAAAACTGAGATCTGTAGAACGAAGACTGTTCGCTCTCACCAGAGCAGTCAGTGGGAGAGTAAGTTAATCACCCTTGCGCTCTTGACTTCTGATCCCGTTCCTGTTCCGTCAAAAATGGATGGATGTGATGGTGAATGGGAAGTTATGGTAAAGCACAATTTTATAGTCTAACTTGAGTAGCATTCAACAGGACCATAAAGGCTTGGGCAGGGCAGTTCGCTGTGGCAGAAAGGTAGACACGGGCAGAGAGGTAGCAGGCCATCCTCCTGGAACTTCAGCTTGGTAGAAAGGCATCAAGGTGATTCTCCCTCTTGTGAATGTGGCTTTTTTTTTTTCACTCTGACCTTAGCTGTACACACTGTGAAACTCTGCCTCATCAGCCCCACTAAAGATAAAACCATTGCATCAATGATTTTCATATAAATATTTGCGCACATCAGTTTCTAAAACTCGAACACTGCTGTCGTGTCCAAGCAGATCTCATGGAGTCACAGCTCTGGGTTTTGGTCTGGAATCTATTCAATCCATTCTCTTTTCCTGTCCAACCACATTGTTCCTACAGAAAGTCTTTCAAAGCACTGAGCTCTATGACTCGAAGGGACTCTAGGGAGGTGGATTTTGATAAAAGCTCATGGCCAACTCTCATCCTTCATATAAGAACAACCGAGTTACAAATTTAAGGATTTTCCTCCTTCAGATAAACCAATCCCAACAACCTTTCATCGTTGCTCTGGAGCTGACCGTGTGTCATTGGGTTTGTAGGCTGATACCCTAGGTCCCCCACCTCACAATGTGGCTGGATGTGGAGCAAGGCCTTTAAAGATGTGATGAGGTTAAAGCGGGGGTGCGGAATGGGTTCTAATCGATCTGACAGGTTTCGGTTAAAGAGAAAGAAAACAGATCAGAGGTAACTATATTGGGAGGTCCATCTGATGACACTTCTGGAGGACAGCTTTCAGCAAGACAAGGACAGGGCTTAGACGGATATCAACCTTGTAGCTCCTCCAATCTCAGACTCCCAGCCTCCAGGGAAGGGAAGAGTAAATCTAGATTTATCTGGTTGAACTTTGTTATGACAGGGATAGCAAATGAATACAATTTGGGCAAATTACAGCGGCATAATTTGCCTCTTTTTGTGTAAGGATCATTAGCAGAGAAACATTCCCCAAGTTCCTCTGCTTCACTCTCCAGATTAAACTCCACATCAACTAAATATCCACGGACCATTACGAGCTACCCTGAGCCATCACTCAATCCAGCTGCCCTGCTCTGAGCCTTTATAACCTATTCTGGTTTGATTCTGACCCAGGTGAGTTGTCACAGGTAGGGGACACAGAGGAAGAATATAATTAGAGGAACTGAGTAGGAGAACATCCTCACAAGTCTGGAAGTTTGCTTCTCAAGATATTAGGAACTGGTTCAAATGTGTTTAAACTTTTAATATTGTGAAATGGCATCATTGCCTTCAAGTATACATAAGGAACTGTATATAACCAGGCTACAAAAACTTGCCCCAAATCATAATTTTTTAAGCAAATGGATGAGTTTATGTCAGGCCACATTACATCAAAACCATCCTTGGTGGCACACAGCCCCCTGGGCCATAGGTTGGACTCAGTTATTAGACGGTTCCAGATGAAGCTTACAGCCTGCTTAGATAACTCTCTTGGTGGCAGACGAGATTAACCAGCAACTCTGAGTCATCCATCCTTCCAGAAGTTCCCCAGGCAAGTCCTCTAATAAAATGAGTAATCGTCTCTGCTCAAGCCACGGAGAAGCTGTAGATTAAATCAAGACGGGAGGAGCAGAGGAAGGAATCAGTTCTAACATGGTCCTGGCGCCAGCTTTGAAGAGAATGTCTTCTTTTACCTCCTCGTCCCAAGGCTAGCTGGTGAACAGCACCCCCAAAACAATATTCTTGAAAATGTCTAAGACAAAAAAAAAAAAAGCAAACTAACGAACAATTAAGAAACTGACAGATCCACAGAGTGCAGGCCTCGGGTCACATGAGAGCCCTGTAACTGCAGAGAGAGGCCTGGTGAGTGTAGGCAGGAGAAGATGGAGACCAATCTATTCACATCTGATCGAGCATCCCACCGCTACAGGAATTCAAAATGGAAGTCCTGCTCTCGGAATTGACACCAGGACACTCTGTCGTTAGGTGGCTGCTCTCAGAATGGCTTACTCTCCACGTGGGTGGGCGTAGCCTCTTGCTCAGAGTCTTCAGGCTGGAAATACTGTTTAAGCCATCTGAACGCGTGATTTCTTGAGGGTTGAAATGATGTCAACGCGTGTCCCTCCAGAAGGGACCGTAAAAGCTCAAGCCCAAACATCGTCGCTGAACAGTTACGAGCTCTGTCTTCAAAGGATGCTAGAGTCTCAACATGAGTTTCAGTTGGAGCCGAAAGTGCGAACTCATCAAATCCAAGGGGATTATCACCAGGCAGCATCACCAGAAGCAGCACTTGCCAAATGTCATTCACTCAGCATCTCGAAGCACAATTCCCAGCTACGTCTCTTATCCTCGGATTCGGATTTGTACCACACGCTAACTTTCACGCAGGAAGATCCCAGAGGCCAAAAGGTTGCAGATCAGAATGACGTTTACCAATGGTTGTGGTTCTTAAAACAGCGGTCAATGGCAAAGCTCATCACTGAGACCACACAAAGCTAAATAAAAAAGAAATTACATATAATAAGAGGCCGGGGAGATGACTCAGTGGTTAACTCAGTGATGTGGCTCTGGCCACATCAGGATCTGAGTTCAGGTCCCGAGTGAACCACATAAATGCTGGGCGTATGTGTATTCTCACTCCTACTTCCAGCCTGGAAAGGTGGAGACAGGGAATTCTAACAGCAGACTGACTAGCCAGACTAGCCGTATGGGCAAACTCTGGGTCTGAGTGAGAGAGTTCGCCTCACAGAGTAAGGTGGAGGAGTAATGACGGATGCCTCCTGATGTCAAACCCAGGCTTCTATATGCACTATCATGCACATGCACACACATGTTACAGAAACACATATGCATGCACATATGCATGAAAAGAAATTACATAGCCTATCTAGTTACACATATCTCTTTTCCACATATATACCTATATTCCACATAACGATGAATGGGAGAGGCGGAGCAAATATCCGAGGAAAATAGGCCATTAAAAAAAAACCAAATAAGAGAATTTTGTAAGTTGGCTTCATATATTTGTATTCAATGCTCTTGAATATTTATTTTCTTACGTTCCAAACCCTTTCCTCAGTGCTTCATAAGGATAAGAATTACGTGTCATGTCGACCTTCATTTATAACATGTGACATTTTGATAACTTCCTTGTTTCTGTAAATTTGCCCAGGCATGGATTCTGTTTTCACACCACCTAAGTTTATTTTGGAGTCAGATAAGACACTAGTCCTAGGCAAGCCAACCTCTATAATAGCAGTAAGAATTAGACAGACCCCTCCCTCACCTAATGGAGCTGAGCGCAGAGCAGCAGACAAACCCACATCACCTTGCTTCACCCTTCGACACACCATGGACACCTATGGCATTAGACGTGTTGCTAATGAGAACCCTGACACGGGCTAGTTCAGAGACTTGCTGCTGGTCAAGTAGATGACTGATAAGGCAAACCCAAAGTGTGCCATAGTATCTAAGCTCTCTCTTCTCTCAACTGCCAAGTAAAGGCAGGAAGGTCTGACTCGCTGGGCTGGTATAAAACTGAGATAAGGTCGCACCCATAATCAACACCAAAGAGTCTGGGACACAGGAGGCCAGTAACATGACAGTCACTATTACCATTAAATGGACCGTTCTTATGTGACCTTAAAGGCAAATATCACTTTGAATAATGATAGTGGGAACCCGATTTGTACCATCACCGACACCAACAGGAAACATTAATGAACAAGTCTTGTTATTGGCTAAATACAGTGATATCTATGAGTAGCGATGGCCCTTTTATTGTTGTTTTGAGACAGGGTCTCATGTTATAAGCCATACTGTTCTGAAACTCACTATGTAGCCTACGATGACATTGAACCTATTACAACCTTCCTTTCTCAGCCTCCCAGGTACAGGGGTTACAAAGTGACCCTCCACATCAGTGAGGTACTAAATGTACTCACGAGGAACTCGTGATGTATGTACATGTGGTAGAAATAGACCTGTAGTTGTCATTTGCTCTTCCCTTCCTAGAAAACTCCTATTCATCCTACAATGCTCCCTCCCCAGTGATTTTTCTCTGGGAACTCTCTCTTATACCCAGAGAAGAAGGGATCAAAACCCATTTGTCTGTAATACAACAACATAGCACTAGGTGGTAGTCAAGAGAGGGAACCATATTCTATGAAATCAGTACCTTTGCCTAGCCTGATGTATAGAAGATACACAACTGTTTCTTTGACGGGAGAATGCTTTCAGTCTGCTGATTCTGGGTTGTTTGTAACCTAAATATTTGAGGCTATGTATTGTGGCTGTACTGAGCATCCCATGTAGAACAGCCAGCTGAGGCTATCCCAGACTATCAAAGATGTATGCATCAGTGGGGCTTCATCTTCCCTTACCTGTTTGCCTTGAGTCTCAGTCTTCCTTTGGTCTGCACAAAGCCCTCCCTTGGATTCAGTCTAGCTCGGACTCCAAGCAGGTCCATGCCAGCAGCTGCCAGTGTTACTCAGAGGAAATGGTACAGATGGGGGAACATTGGCAAATATAGCAATGAAGAGGGGAACCCCACTGCACTATGGGAGGCTTGTAGCTCAGTGGGGTTGTACAGACCTTCATGAGTAAGGTAACTTATGACTTACTAGTGCAGAAAGGAGACAAAATCAGAGGGACACTGGATGGTCACTCATTTCTACCACATTCTAGGGGTGAGATAGAACCTCATTAAGCAGATTAGGGATAGGGTCCTCTCTTCTTGTCCTTGGCCAGAAAGGGTTTGGTTCTGTCCCAGCCAGAGGCCAAAAATTCCATAAATACCAGGACACTCTAGTTCACCATCTGAGTTCTTGTTATCTTTCCTCTATTGTTGTACATCTGCTTGATGGCTTTATGTGAAAATTGGACCAAAACACTAACCAATGCAGTTGGGATAGAGAAATACACAGACACCTGCAGGGTAGGTCAACTGGATGGACCGACTCCCCCACCTGTCTCTTTTTGTTGTAAGTCCTATAAAAGGATACTAAACTAGCAACACATTGGTCCTCTTGTCACACAGGAGCTGGGCTTGCTCTATCTTAAGCCCCAATCTGCACTTCCATAATAAGGTCCTTTCCAAATCCTCACCCTCCCTTTGCTCCATGCAACACATTTCAATTAGTAGGACAAGAACTGGAGGCTATTGAGTTTATGGAAGCCTTATGTGATCTTAAGTTTTTGACACCCTAACTTGTGAGTTACTCTCACTGGACATTAGAAAGCCTCTGTCACACTGAAGAATTCTGCTTTCTCCCCATTTCATTATCTGTGAAGGTTTTAGCAATGAAGCTAACCCAACTGACTATCTGTAAAATGGGTGCATTCATGTCCTCAAAGGTCACTGATGTAGACCTACCATGAGAAAAGGCTGTTTCTTTCCTGTTTCTATCCTGTACCTTAGCCCCAGTTTGAAAATTACGAGTCACCAGCTACATGTCTGAGTACGTTACCAGTTGACAATTTATTCAGCGTATTTTCTCTGGAGACCCATCTTAAGAGAAGATAAAGAACCATAGCCCTTTAGGAGTCAAGTGGTGATGCAATCTGATGCCTTCTTAGTCCCAGGAATAATGGTGGTCATCACCAGATCTTATACCACCATTCTTCTCGTCAAGATACTGGTGCTTCACAACAAGAAAACCCACAGAATCCACTAACCAGGCCTCACAGGAGCTCAGAGACTGAACTGAACTGACAATCAGGAGCCCAAACGTGTCTGACCCACGGCTACACACACACACACACATACACACACACACACACACACACACACACACACACACACACACACACACACTGACAGTGGGAGCAGGGGCTGTCTCTGACTCTTTTGCCTGCTTTTGGGATCATTTTCCTCTTACTGAGTTGTTCATCCAATCTTGATATGAAGATATGTGCCTAACCTAGACTTTTTGCAACTTGGTATGTATGCAATGTTTGGTCAAGATCCCTGAGAGGCCTGCTCCTTTCTGAAGAGAAAGAGAGAAGGGATAGATCTAGGGGAGAGGGGAGGTAGTAGGAAGGGAATGGGGGGGTGGACAGTGGTCTGGATATAATATATGAGAGAAGAATTTAAAAGAAAATAGCCAGTAGAGATTGAGGAAATGACCAATAAATGATGGGCCCAACTTGAGACCCATCCCTTGGGAGAGAGCTAACCCTAGACACTATTAATAGTATTCTTCCATGCCTGAAGACAGAAGCCTAGCATGACTGTCTCCTGAGAGGCCTCATCCAGTACTTGTTGGAAATGGATGCAGAGACCCACAGCCAAACATGAGGTAAACCCTGGGGAGTCTTGTGGAAGAGTGGGAGGAAGTTGAGGGAGCAGGGGTGTCAGAATAGACCCCTCTACACATGGTAGCAGATGCTCAGCTTGCTCTTCATGGGGATCCCCTTACAACTGGAGCCATGGGTGGTTGGGGTCTCTGACTCTGTTGCCTGCCTTTGTATGCTTTCCCTTAGCTGGGCTGCATTGTCTGGCCTCAAAGTGAGAGAATGTACCTAGTTCTACTGGGACTTGATCTGTCATGGTAGGTTGGTTCCCATGGGAGGATCTCTCCTTTTCTGAGAAGAGGGGAGGGGGTAGGGTGATGAGGATGAGGGTGGGATTGGGAAGAGGGGAAGTAGGGGACTGCATTTGGGAAGTAGAGTGAATAAATAAATAAATATATAAATAAATGAAAAAAATTGTCAGTAAGGGTCCCTCTCCTGCCTTACCCTGTGTCTCTGTCTTGCTACTGACCCCTCGTCATACAGAAGCATCATGCTTTGCCTTGTTAAGATCAGCCTCTGCCAGTTCCTCGGCTCCCTTCTGCAAAGGCCTAGGAAACAGGTAGAATGGTAAAGCCTAAGTTTGAGAGACATCAGGTATTTAAGACAATAATCCTGTAATGTCAAAAATGACAAAATAGCTCCTATCCAGGAAGCTCAAAGTTTAGTCTCCTAAACTAGCCTCCCTCTAGACTCCCATGGAGAACTGATTCTTCCGGTGGAATTATTTCCTACACCACAGCTGGGGGGTAGGGGGTGGAGATATAGACCTGAGAAGAAAGATGGGTCCCCTCTCATCAAATCTTTTATTGCCATTACTTTTCCTGGGAAATGTGAGAGCCATCTGGATTGTTTAAAAGGTTAGTTAAGAACCAGGGCATAACGAAGCTTGCAGCCCAACTTCATGATAAGAGAGCTACATGATCCTACATTGCTTCCAAATGGAAACAGCCAAATCTTACTTTAATGTGAGTCTCCAGACCTCTTGGAGTCTACTGGTGTGGCTTGAATGAATCAGGAGAAACATTCAAGGGGAAACACATCTGTTCCAATACAATCAGAAACTTAGCAAGCAACAGGAAGTAAGTTGTGTTCTGCATGGGGTGGTTAGATTTCTGACAGCCCAAGCAAACTATGCCCATGTATTTACCTCAAGAGCCTGAGGAAGCAGTGCGGTGCTGTGGGCATGACATGGCCTTACCTGGCCTCTTCTCCTGGGAGTTTACACTACTTCCTACTTTATTTCACATTACAGATTTGTTCGTTTATTTATTTTAAGTAGAGAGGCAACATGAAATTGATGCCACCAACAACATTTTAAGTGGGCATTTTGTTCTGCTTCGTTTAGACAGATTCTTCACTGTGTGCCCACACTAGCATTGCATTCATAGTTCTTTTGCCTCAGCCTTCTGCGAATAGAAAATACAGGTATATTATCATTCTTTGAGCATGACATTTAAATTTTATTTTCTTGAATATTTTTTATTTTTGTGGAGGTGCACATGTTGTTTGTTTATGTACACATCTGTGTGTGTATATTAAATTATATATATGTGTATTTATATATATATGCATCTCTATGCCTGCTATCATCTATCTATCTACCATATGTATCCATCCATCATCCATCCATCCATCCATTATCTATTTATCTATCTATCTATCTATCTATCTATCTATCTATCTATCTAATGTATCCATCTATCCATTATCTATCTACTTCATATATATATATACATATATATATGTATATATATTTCTCTCATTGATCCTGAAATTAACTGTTTGACCTATAATCCCCTAGCAACTATCTGTCTCTGCTACCCTACACACAGCTGGGGTTGCAGGCACGGACCACTATGTACAGGTATTTATGTGGATATTGCAGACCTGAACTCATGTCCTCTTGATTGAGCAGCAAGTACTTCACCTACTGAGTCATCTCTCCAGCCCCACATCTCTTTGTTTCTGCTTCTTAAAAATATCATGCCGGGTTGGGGATTTAGCTCAGTGGTAGAGCGCTGCCTAGGAAGCTTAAGGCCCTGGGTTCGGTCCCCAGCTCCGAAAAAAAAAAAAAAAAAAAAAGAACCAAAAAACAAAAACAAAACAAAAAAAAAATATCATGCCAACAGAACTGAAGTGATGCTTGGGTGTCGTTTTGACTTACATTTCCAGTGATCATTGACGCCGAGCAGTTGTTAAGTGCCTGCTGGGCACCTCTACGGCATCCTTAGGGAACTCCCTTTCCACATCCTATTGCCGACTTCAACTCGACTACCGTTAGCTTTATGATCACTGTTTGATTTGGAGAGTTTATTACCTATTTCGGATATTAATCACGTATCATCTATATAGTTTTCACTTTTTCTGTAGGCTGCATTTGACAACAAACTAGGCATAGAAGGAACTTCTCTCAGTATAATAAAGTTTACCTAAGGAAAGCCCATAGATACCATCAGATTCGAGGTCAAAAACACTGAACAGTTTTTATAAGGACAAGTAATGTGAACCGGAGTCATAAGGCAAGCCAAAAATAGCACCCAAATCAGACAGGAAGAAGTGAGTTGATCCTTTTCTGCAGGTAACATGGTGGTATGTATTTATGCATATCCATACTTGCATATGATTTTAAATAGTCCACCAATTATTAGAATTCATAAGTGAACACATTAAAGATACAGAGTCAGTTTACAAAGGTCACTGGTATTTATGCGCATTAACAGTGAATCGCGTAAAAAGGAGATTAAGAGAATAATCCTACTTCTAGTAATATCAAATGATTAAAAGGCTTGAGAATAATCAAGCAACAATGTCAAAGAACGTACAACAAAAGCTAGAATTTATGATTAAAAACGGAGGAAAAGGAAAGGGATCCCATGTTAGGGGGTTAGAAGGACTCGTGCACAAACCCCCGTGCACACACAAGTAAATCAATGTAAATAAAAGGTTTAAGGCTCGTACCATACTTCCTTTGTCTGATATCAGGAGTGTAGAGTTGGCTTAAGAGGGAAGCTTGCATCATTAGTAGCTTAAATTATAAACATCTGATTTTTCTTTATACCTGTAAACTAATAATAGTAATTAAACAAAATATAGCATCTATTCATGATAAATATCCTAGCAGATTCGGAATAGAAGGATATTTCATTATCCTATTAAGTGAACAGAGTAAGTGTATAAAAGCATTTAGATATGGCCTAGCTGTGGAATTGTGTGTGTGTGTGTGTGTGTGTGTGTGTGTGTGTGTTTCCTTTTCTTCTTTATCTCTCTGTGTTTGTGTTTATGACATGTGTGGACCTTGTGTAGAAGACAGAGGATACCCTTGGTGTAATTTCTCAGGCACTGTCTGCCTTATTTTCAATTTCATTGGGACAGTTCTCTCAATGAGCTGGAACTCACTAAGTAGGCTTGATTGGCTACGCCGTGAGCTCCAGCAACCCATCTGTCTCCGCCTCCCTAACCTAGAATTGCAAGTGTGCACCACCATACCTGGCTCTTTCTAATGTGGTTTTTGGGGACCAAACTCAGGTCCTCAGGCTTGCATGGCAAGCACTTTGCGGACTGATGATCGTTTCACAGCATCAGGTAGAAATTCTAAGTTTGGATAAAGCTATGAGAAACTAAAAGTACAAACGAAAGCAAGTAGCACCTGTCTACTGCTGCCAGTTAAACTAGAATGTCTGTCAACATAGCTGCATGGCTTGGTGGCTAAAATCTGGTACTCCTACCCTCAGGAGTGAATCCCACAGAAACACATGCTCTTAGCTGCCAGGAAACGCACTTAAGAATGTTCAGACAGCATGGTCCTACTTGTAAAATTGTGGAAACTGTTCAGACGTTCACCTACAATAGAGTGGATTATGGCGCATTCATAAGTATACATTGCTACGGCGGTATGAAGAAAACTCAAGGCTAGCATTAAGACAAAGGACAAAGGAGGCCTTACAGTATTTGGAGACAGCTAGACACATAGTACAGCCACCAAAAAGAGTGGTTCAGTGTAATAGGTAGGGGAGAGAAGAGGAAAGACAGTTAAGGGATGAGCGAGGACTAAACGCAGAGAGCAGGCGTGAGTTATAAAAGAGGATGCAAAGCTAACTGCGTTTCTATTTCTTGTCATTGAGCTTTGGGTCTTGGTGGTAGAGAGGTGTGTGAAAATGTACTTGATAACAAAAGCAAAAAGTCCAATGTGAAGCCCCAGCTAATCAAATTGTACAGAAGTTCATTGAGACGTGTAGACTTTAGGGCTAGTTAATCTTGGTGCATGTTTCCTTATAATAAGATTTGTAAAACATAAGACAGAAAAGTACAGGCGCGACTAACAGCAAACACAGGCTGACACCATACTCCTCAGGAGGCTATTTTAGCTTCAGGTAGAACAAAGGGGGTGACTTAAGGCATGATAACCACTGTCGGCTACACATATTGGTTCTTGGAAGTTTGGCAAGGTTCGCTGGTGTTTACTGTATTTTTCCTTAAGCGGCACATTTATTTGATATGTTCTTTTGTGCCCTGTGTATATTTTCTACTTTTTAATAAAGGAAACAGCTATGTCTTTGCTTTAAGCCCTTAGTGATTCGAGAAGTCAGGGTTCTGCAGGTCAGAGGTCCGTATGACCTCATGTGAACCAATAAAATGGACAAGCTTACAGTCATTAAGTGTCCCCCATGTCCGCATAGCTGGAAGCAAATGAAACAATAAGGCTCGGCCTGTGGATTTACGCTGAGTGCAATATTTCTGCACAATATCACACCACCCATAGGTCACTGACCCTTCATATTGGCATCATGATTGCAACAGAAGTGGACCCCGATCCAACCAGATCCAAGGAGCGAGCCAGTGAAAATGGAGGCCTGACCTATCCTGGTCAATAACATCCAGCAAAAGCCAAGACAAAGCCTTTCTCCACAAGGGCGAATGAATTCTTGCATCTCATTAACCTGGTGACAGTGGCTTAGAGAGGTCACTCGGCCTAAATCCAGTCCATGTGATTTGCTGCTCTGCTCCCCTCTAAACCAGAAACTTTATTAACTATCAGCTCTCACCTGATCCCCGAGGTTACAGAGGGCTCAGGTGTCCCGAGGGAGGCTATGATTGGATCTTATGTTTGTGTAGTCTCTTTCCACATCACTCAGAGGGCTTCCCAGATGATCTTAGGTCTAGGCTGGTGACTTCCTCGAGGCGCTAAGCTAGGATTCCTGGCTTTTTTAGCAAATGCAGACACTGAGTTTGATATAGGTAGAATACTGTTCGTAATAAGAGTCCTTCCTTTCCTAAAACGGCCATGCTGAGGAGGACTAGTCTATACACACTCAGGTCTTTGGATGGGTTTACACAAGTGGGTAAATCTTCGCATGCTGCTGGGATCTTGTAACCATTCTATGGCCTGTAGGGAGGTGGGCAAGTTCTCCATGATTCTACCATTACGTTATCGTGGTATCCTGGTTTACAGGAAGGATCTTTGTTCAACTTACACTAAAGTTGAAATCTCCTCCAGTTTAGTAAAAAGTAATTAAGGAACTGCAAATCAAGAGGAAAATATAGGTTGATTTGTTTTAGTTCTTCTGGATTCAAAGAGGAGGGCTACTGTGGTCATTCTGGTCCTTGTATTTCCTGAACTCCCCATCCCAGCAACTTCTGCCTTCATCTCAATGTTCCAGTCCCCAGTAGACTCAGGGCTTCACCTCACTCATCTCCTGATGCAGGAGCTTCCTAGTCAGATACAAAGCCACCGTCTGTGTCCCGAGCTAGGCTTTATCCAGTGGCATCAGGTACCAGGACATGAAAATGGACACACTCTACAAGGTCTGGCTCTGGCAGATCTGTATATTAAGACACATCTATGGTGGTTTGAATAGGAATGGTCCCCATAGATTCATGTGTTTGAATGTTTGGCCATAAGAAGTGACACCATTAGGAGATGTGGCCTTATTGGAGGAGGTGTGGCCTTATCAGAGGAAGTGTGTCACTGTGGAGGTGGGGCTTTGAGGCCTTAAATGCTCAAGTTACCTTGGTCATGGTGTCTCATCACAGCAATGGAAACCCTAGCTAAGACAAGCTTCCAAAATATCTCCATTTTCTTGAAAATAGCTCCAGAAGGTGGGATGCAGCCTTTTAAAACTGGTTGGTAATAAACAAGCAAATTATCTCCCAGGAAAGCTAGTGACAAATTTGAGCTCTCCTCATCTGAGAACGTTTCCTTTAAAGAAATATTTTTGCCTTTTATTTTCTCCCTATTACTGTTTTTATCAGTATAATTGCTTGGCCAGGTGCATTTCCACAGCTGTAAGAAGAAGATGCTAAAAGAATTGGCTGCCCTGGCCAGAGGAGGTGTCCTCTGCCACGCTCACTCACCCTCGTCTTCTTTTTGGGAAGACCATCCTACCTTTGTCTCTGTCAGGTCCCAAGTGTACCTTTTCATGTGAGTACAGGGGTGTGTGTGTGTGTGTGTGTGTGTGTGTGTGTGTGTGTGTGTGTGTGCACAGGTACCTGTGTGTGCATAGCTATGCAGGGGCCAGCAGTTGACAAGGGCGTCTTCCTTGCCCCACTCCAAGTTGTTTTGTAGAGACAAGGTATATCAATGAACCTGTAGCTGCTTTGATTATAGATTGTCTAGCCAACAAGCTCCTGTGATCTGCCTGTTGTGGCCCCAGTTTTGGGATCACAGGGCCACAATGTCATATCTGGCTTTTTAGGTACGTGCTGGAGATCCTATCTTAGGTCCCCATATTTGGGCAGCAACTGCTTAGCCTACCAAGCCATCTTCTTGGCCCCTGTTTAGACATCTTCTGAGCACCAGATTTTTAGATCCATCAACTGGTATCTATCTCCTCTTTCTTTTTCTCACCTATCCACCGAGGTAGAACAGAGGAGTTCATGCTGGCCAAACACTGCCACTGAGCTGTACCCAAGGCTTGTTTGGTTGGAAGGTACCCTCCTCCAAGTTTACCAGAAATGTAACCTCAAATCCATATCTTGATGGTATTTGGAGCATGGGTCTTTGGGAAGCAATTAGGGTTAGATAAGGTCACAAGGATGGTCCTGCCTCCTCACCACGGCACTAATGGCCTCATCATCACAGGGGAGACACTTGAGCTAGCATTCTTGCTGTGTCTTATTACAGGATGCAGCAAAAGATGTAGCTGGTCAGTCTTGGCCTTCTCCATCACCAGAATTAGGAGAAATACATTATTTTTCTTTATGGGGTAACAGTAAGTGCTATTATGTAACAGCAACATGTTTTTGCCCCAAAGTATCACCTGACTCTTATCTCCTTACACTACAAATAACACAGAGAGGTCAGCGTGGTGTGGCCATAGATAACTTATACTCAGACGATCTCAGACACACCAATGAAAGGCAACAGTACCTCTAGGTCCTTATAAAACTGCTCAGGTAAAAGCCATTGAGTCCTTATGCTCGAAGCTGATCATTCCTGAGTTTCTGTCTACCACATCATGTTGTGGTAAAAAAGAAAAAGGCACAACCAACCAGTTCCTGCACATACCGGGCAGTTGCTCTCTCGCTAGTTCCTGCTCAGGTGGGCCATAGGAACTAGTGCTAATTTATCTCAGTGGTTCCACGCTGGCCCCCATGGTATTCTCTAACCCAGGTGGTCCTCGAGCCATTCCAGCACGGCACCTTGCCACGCTGCTTTGCTTACACTCACAGTTCCCTTGGCGGGTTGTTACCACGCCAGGCATACACATCCCAATTCCACGGCTGGCTTGGTGTGTCCCACCACCACACCTCTTGAACTCAATTAAAGAACACACCACACAATAACCTCTGATCCAATTGATAAGATATAATTTGCCCTTCTAGACAGCACAAAATCCTGTACACACCCATCCCTTAAAAACAGTCATAACAACCTGTACCTATGTGCAGAGAATCTTGACATCTGCCGCCATGTTCTCCCAGCTTCCTCTCTCCTGCTTCTCTCTCTCTTAAAACCTCTGTTCCCCCTTCCCTTCTTTCTCATCCAATATCAGGCCTCATTTTATCTTGTCTGCCTTTACATGCATAATGACGTCAACCTACAGTATCATTCACAGCTTAAGTATGTACAGCTCCACCAGCCCACTGTTGGCCATCTTCACCATTGATCAACTCCTCCATTCTTACATCTTTGTCTTTATTATTGGGCCAAAAAGGAGCAGTAAATAAAACATGCTTGCCACTCTCCACTCTCCCACAACCCCTCCCCTTTCTAAATTAATAACTGAGGGAATATAGCCTACAAGCCCCACTACCTCCTTCTGCACCAGGAAAGACATCACTAACCAATCACCGAGCTCACTGAGCCTGCATACCGCTTCACTGTACTTCTGATCACAGTGCTGCAGCCACCCCAGAAACAGCTGAATGGAGATAGAGCGTGTGATGAAACCTATTTCCCAATCTCCCACTAATATCTCTGATGTAAACAGAAAATACCAGATCTCCATGGGATCTTTTCAGGTGGCTTTAAAAAAAAAGTAATTTTCATAAAACATCAACATTGTATAAAAGAAGAACATGTATATAGCTCAGCCTTCCAAATTAGGAAGTAATATTTGGATCAATAATTCTAAGATACGTGGGCTTTTGTTAAAATGGCCTTTCCCTAAGATGAACGAGAAACAAGCATTTCCTATACTTTGTAATCCCATTATAGCTAACATTTTAATGCTACCCCTGTATCTCTCAGGGTAGGGACAAAACCAGCAGAAGAAGTCTAGTCCAGTAGTGAAGTCAGAACATGATGACCAGAGTCATAAGGATAAAAGATATATCTATGCCAGGAGTTAGTTACAGTTGACACATTCCTAGAGTTAGCCCAGGAAAGTTAAGTTGGGAAGCGTCTTCAACGCCTTCCACCTCTCCCACTCCCACCGGAAAGTACCTACTCCAAGTATCTTGTATTCCCCACACAGGATCCCATCTATACTAAATTTTTACATAGGCAAATGAGTACCTACTCTACATGAAATACTTTTTGTAGCATCGTGGGTACTGTTTAAGAACCACGTAAGGCAAGGACTTTTAACACGGTAGTAGAGGTGAGAGAGATGCATGGATATTTATGATTTATTATTTATCTCCTGGGGGCTGAGGGAAGAAGGGCTTATAAAGCCCTGGATGAAGATGAATGAGACCACAGAGTGCTGGCATTTGTGTGGGACCTTTGTGAATTGCAAAGCTTTTACATATATTAGTAGTAGTTTTTAATTTAGGTGGACAGGTGTTCCGCCAGTGTACCACAGGCATGCAGTGCCTGTAGAAGCCAGAAGAGGGGATTATGGGCCCTAGGAATGGAGTTACAAACAGTTATGAGTCACCATACGGCTGCTGTGAAGAGAGCCGGAGTCTCCTCGAAGAGCAGGCAGTGCTAACCACTGAGCCATCTCTTCACCCCTGAAATCTCGATATCTTAGCATTGCTTCTGTAACACACTAGCAACGATTCCTGCATTTTTACCATCTGTAAAAGGAGAGACATGGACTAGATGGGGATTTGAAGTCAGGGGGACTGAAGTCAAATGCAGCCCAGTGCCTACTGTTATTAATAAAGTTCTTTTGCTCCCTCATTTTTCCTAAGGTTGTTATCACACTACAGAGATAAGTTGGAGGAGTTGCAGAAATAATGCCATACCCTGCATATTTACTCTCTAATCCTTTACAGAAGGAGCTTGCCAACTTATGTCTTAGGCTAGAATGCCCGTGTTCAGATGCCTAAATGAGTCAGACAAGTACCAGACACAAAGACAGCCACTGGGTTTCCTTGGTTTGGCTTTTGTAGGTTGATATCATTAGGCAGGTGAAGACAGACAAGATAAGATGAGGCCTGACATCGGATGAGAAGGAAGGGAGGTGGGAACAGAGAGTTTAGAAGGAGAGGGAGAAACAGGAGAGAAGGAGCTAAGAGAATCAAGGTGGAGACTGAGAAGGACGACCCAGATCCCGGTGGTTTTGAATTGCTAAGGTAGTTGGGATGGATTTCTGTAGGCAAATGTATCTTATCTAGGTGGGCGGTTTGTATCCTTATCAATTGGTTGTGTTTATTGTGTGGATGTATTGTGGATTGAGAATTTAACATATAAATCTGATTGTTGGGTTGCAGTTTGTTGAGTCTTGGTTTCACTGGGTTGTTGGGAGCGTGAGCAGAGTTCGTGGCAGGGAGCCATGATAGGCCAGCCCATGCTGGACTTCTAGAGCCCCGAGTTTACCAGGTAGCTGGAACCAGGGAGTTTGCAGCTAGCAGAGAGCTGCCGGAGAGATACTAACTAGAGATAAATTATGGTTAGCTCCATTTGGCCCCACAGGTGCCAAAACTAAGTCTAGAGACCAGCGTGGCAAGGTGCCATACTGGAACGGCTGACAGACTGTCCAGATCAGAGAGTACTTGGGGGTAGCATGGAGCTGTTGACGGTGCCAGAGCTAGCAAGAGAGTGATTTTGCTAGACTGAGTAGAGAGGGTTATTTTTTCCATAGAAAGAAAACACAAAGGAACTTCCAGCAAGCCTTCTGTATCTGTCTGGGGTAAACTTTCTGCTAAATGGGGAGTCTGTCTGAGGGCAGCAGCCGCCTAACCATGAGGGGATGTAAGTCCTCCGTTGCCTACACTCCCATGTCATGCTGTCTCCCATCAGTGATAGGGACTGCACGTTGGGCCTTGTACATGGTAGGCAGACACGCTAGCACAGGGCTGTAGCCCCAGCTTTACATGGGCATTCTCACATGGTATCATTTAAGACATAATTCTCAGGCTAACAACTAATAGATCTGTCTATGAGGCACCAGTGCCTTGGGCTTCCACTCTGACTATTGGCTAGCTCTTTGGTGGTCACCTGGATTTGTGTTAATAAACTCTATAGGGGAAAAAAAAATCTCTTCTGTAGACTGGGTTGGTAGGTAGGAGGTGAAAAAATAAAGGCCTGTATGTGAAAGGACATACCAGAGGCCAGGGAGCTGCTGTCAGCAGCCACAGGTGTAAGAGGAGGGCATGTAGATGAGGCTGGGGCCATAAAGTGGAACCATTTTAGGGAAGGACTTCAGATTCCAGATTAAAGAGAAAGATGGCCATGGCATTGTTCCACAACAAGATGGTGTTTGTAGTTAAAACGTTATGGTGGAGTTGCAGTACAAGGGGCAAGGTAGTTCAGTGCAGGGTAACCAAAGATCCCACGTTGCTCAGGATTGAACTCTTTTATTGGTCACAGGATAGCCAGTGCTCTGGCTGGGTTGGTCTTGGAGAATGGAAAGTTTGTAAGTCTTACAGGCATGGGAGTTGCCAGGAGGGTAATTCTACAATCTCAAAACAAGACAACAAGCTTCTTGTGTTAAGAGGTCTTTATCCTATTCAGTTCCAATGGATGATGTCTTTCTGAATTTTCATGGAAACTCTTCTTTGTTCTGAGCGCATTTAGCAGCTAAAACCTTATCTTAAAGGACCATCCCTATTCAATGGTATAAATAGAGTGGGCATATGGCCAGCCACCAAGAAGCTATCGCGTAGAAAGCCATGTGTTAGCAGTGGTTGGCAACCTTCCTAACGCTGTGACCCTTTCATACAGTTCCTCATATTGCAGTGACCCTCAACCATAAAATTATTCTTGCTGCTACTTCATAACTGTAATTTTGCTACCGTTCTGAATCATAAATATTCGACTTGCAAAATATCTGATATGCGACCCCTGTGGAAGCTATGGCACACAGGTTGAGAACCACTGTGCTAAGGGAAGGGAAGTTTGCAGCTTACAAGACTATCAAAGGTTCCCCGGGAGGGTCCACTTGTGGAACCCTACTACTTGATATTTCTGATGTCCCGGACGATTAATGAACTTTAAAAAAAAAAAAAATCGTTATACAATTGAGATTGCTGAAGAAGTTGAATAGCATTGCCAGCTCCTAAGCAGGACAGTCATATTTTAAAAATGAGACCTTCTAACTCCTCTCCCTGCAGGACACCTCACCACTAACCACCCCAACCCCCATCTGCCCTCTTTACAGTTCTGGCCCTGAGCACAGATGCTCACCTCCTGGGAAATAAATGAGCTGCCTGAGCGGAGCTAGCCTGCTGCCTCAAAAGAGTCAGTAGCCTGAAGGAGATTTAAGGGGGAGCCACATGAATAATTAAGAGCCCAGAAGAATTGATCTGTCAGGAAAGATTAGAAGAATTCAATAAAGTGTACTTTGCCTAAGCTCAGCCAAGGGAGGAGGAGTGGTGAGTGCTGAGGAGCGAGGGAACAATGTTATCACAGGGTAGGTGGGCTTTCTGCTGGCCACATGCAGCACAAAGAGGCAGTGGTGAACACAGAGTCAAACCTGAAGGGCAATTCCCTAGGCGCACACTTACCACAGGATCCACTGAGGAACGCTGTCTGTGCATCCTAAGTGAATGGATTAAATCCCAGGAGTTCTGTTTTCCCCCTTTCCAATCCAACTGCAGAAAATAATGAGTTCAAAGTCCTGGCTGGGTCTCTTCAACAGCCAGGGTGTCCAGGTAACTCATATGTGAAAGTGAATTACGTTATCAAACCCATCAGTTCTCTATTACACAAGAGAGACAGCCTAGAACTTTGATGGACGAACACAAGGATGACTTTTCTGGGCTCTTCTCTGTGTACCACACAATATTCTGTCCCATATTTGCTTGCCCAGTATCAAACGCATGATATCTGCAAGGTTTTGTTTTCCTTTTAATTCCAGGGCCTACTCTACATTTACTCATTTCATATGATCATCTTACAAGTCAAGCACTAGGCTAATTGTCAGCCTGCTGTGGTGGCCAAGACTGGCTAAGACCTTGTCCTCATGAGCCTGTGTAATCCAGTGATAGAGATAAGCATTTGTGTGACACTCACAAAGGCCCTCAGTGTAAAATATTGTGAATGACCATGAAGGAAAGGAAAGGAATGTATTGCTAATCACGCTAAGAAACCAGAGGACAGCTCAATGCAAAGAGACAGAAGAGAGAAGAACTAAGGTGCTAAATATGGTAGTTGCTGAAACATACAAATTCTGACTGATAATACTCTGGGGCATCCAAGCAACACAGTGTTGAAACACTTTATAGACAGACAGACAGACAGACAGACAGACAGACATACATAGAATGCATCAGGTAGTTCTTTTGAAGTATCTTCATGGAACAGAAGAGGGTCAGCAGTAAGCAGTAAGCTGAATCTAAATTTAGAGCACTTGACAAGATCATTGAGAAAAAATGGCTTTGATCCTGGAGGAATAGGCGAACCAGGTGCTATAAATAAAGGTGCCTCTAGGAGGAATTCTATTCTTCAAACAGGGCCAATCCAAGGTGCCCAAGTTTGCCCTACAGCAATGAGTCCCTGTAGAGTCCTCCAAAGAAGACTCAGTAATGGTAGCTGGTTACTATGTCCTCGCCTTGGGAATGCCAATCAATCGGAACTCCTACTGGAAAAGAAAGGTAAAGCAGGAGAATCTATAGTGTCTTGGTGTTAGGTTTCAGCACTGAAAAGATGTCCAAGAAAAACAACTGAAATTAAAACATTTATTTAGGCTCATGGTTTTACCAGTGTCAAGTGACAGTTGGCTGGTTCTATTGTGTCTGAACCTCTGCTGAGGCCAAGTTCTATGATGGAAACATAGCACGGCTTCTTACCTCATGATAGCCAGAGAAAGGAAGAGGCAGAGAGGGAGACAAAGATGTGAGACTCAGACGCATGCCCTCATGTAGCCAAGCCCCACTTGCTAACATCCCATCCAGCCGTGAACTAACTACTACACATCTTCACCCAACCAGCAGTCAATAAAGTGGTATGATTAACTGGGGACAGAGCCTTTAACACAGAAGCTTCTGGAAAGGACGCTTTCTATCTAAACCATAAAACTGTACTCTTTAGAATGCTTAGGGTCCTAGCACTGGAGGTGATGACAACGGGCAGGCAGCGAATTCAACTATGTTGGGCTGCATCAGCAGACACCAGGATGACACAGACATCTACTGTAGCTAAAGGAATTGAAGACTTACAAATGAGAAGTGGAGGGATCAGAATTCCAATAGCTTTTTTCTTCTCCATCATTCAACCATTTCTCTCTCTGGATTTTATTATATATTTTATTTTATATATACCTTATATAAGCAGAATTGTATAACATTTACATTTTTTGTGAGTGGCTCATTTTGCACAGCATAATGTCCTCAAGGCCCATCCACATCATAGTATATGTCAAATTTATTTCCTTTTTAAAGGAAATATTCCATTGCATGTACATGACACAAGTCTATACCCTCACCAGTGGTTGGAGCCTGGACCGTTGTTAAAATGCTGTTAGAAAAATAGTCAGGAAGCTCAGAAGATCCACTTTCGATCTCTCAAGTAGAATTTCTGGATATTACAAGGATTCTGTTTTTAAGGTTTTTTGTTTATTTGTTTGTTTGTTTTGTTTTGGGTTTTTTTGGGGGGGGGGTTTAGACTTGACATGGTTTCTTCCTTTATTGCTATGCTGTTTTACATTTTTCTCAACCAGGCACAGCAGCCTCATCTTTCTCACAGTCTCCACCCCCTTGCTGTTCACTGTAGACTTTCGCTTTATGATCGTTTCCATCACCAGAGGTCAGAGTATCCATTTGGCTTTGAGTGGCTAGCATTTCCCTAAGGATTATGACACCGGGGGAAGTCATGTTGGTGAAATGTGTAATTTCATTCTTGGCATCCATAGGTAGCATATTTTCATCTCAGGATGTACAACGTCATTTTCCATCCTCTCGTGCTGTTACCTACGTGCCATTCTGGAATGATTGGTTCAAGGACACACACAATTCCTCTCCTATGGCCAAGCTCAGAGTGAACGCTCCATTCACAGGGACAGTAATAAAAGGACCATGCTTGTCCTGCTGGGTGTCCTCCCAACTGTGCTGACGACTGAGAGTTTCTCTGCCTGAGAACTCCGTTGTCTACCAGAAGAACCACCTTTACCCACAAGCACACCACAAGTGGCAAAAATATGTTCCTGAGGAAAAAATTCTTTAATGGCAGTTCTTACCCAGTGGCTAATACCCAGTGGTGTATCAACACTTGGGCCTGCCAAGGACCAGCCTTGGCTTGAAGAGGGATTCTGAGAGAAGGGGTTGTTCGAGAGCAGCCAAACAAATGACTTGAAGTCAAATGGTGGGTCCAAGCTGACAATGACCTATATCTGCTTGAGACAACTTTCCAGATTGTTTTTGTCTGAAATCTCCGGCCTAGCTCTCTCTCTCTCTCTCTCTCTCTCTCTCTCTCTCTCTCTCTCTCTCTCTCTCCCTTCATCTCCCTCTCCCTCTCCTCTCCCTCCCTCCTCTCCTGCTTGAGACAGTTCTCCAAGCAGTTCTCTCGCTATTCTTAAAAATTCTCTGGATAGCTCATCTCTTGCAGATCATAAGCCCAATCTTCTATCTTATGTATCAATCCAGTCATTCACCTCAGGTTCCCTTTTGATTATTCTATGATATCCCATGACCCCAGCCCTTTGATTCTTAGGAGATAACAAATGCAGTTCTCTCTCTCTTTCTTTTTCTTTTTCTTTTAACATTGGGAAAGAACTCAGAGATCTGCCTGCCTCTGTTAAGCACAGAGAATAAGCTAACTCGGTGGAGCCTGCCTCTGCTGTGCATGAGTTTACTACTACTACTACTACTACTACTACTACTACTACTACTACTACTACTACTACTTCTTCTTCCTCCTCCTCCTTCTCCTCCTCCTCCTCCTCCTCCTCCTCCTCCTCCTCCTCCTCCTCCTTCTTCTTCTTCTTCCTTCTTCTCCTTCTTCTTCCTGGATGACTTTGCTGATAGATGGAGGAATTACCTTAGTAACCATGAATATTAGGAGCTTCAGGCAGAGGCCTTCTGTACAATGAGCCCTGTATTTTCTACCTGGAAAGGATCTAAAGAAGTCTGGTCTGGCATTTAAGCCACAGTTCGAACCAAGGCTGCTATGAGGAGACTGTACCTGCTACAAGAAGAGGTGGATTGAAGAGGTTTTGACTAAGCAAATGCCCACTGAGGGACTGCCTGAATGGTGTTCCTCACCTTACATTCCTCCAGCTCTTGAAAAACGTGACATGATTCATCCACTGACCAGAGCTATGGCTTATTTTATATATCTGAACCTCACAACCTGTAGAAATGTGTGTGTAGCAAGGAGGAGATTGGGGTATGAAGGGAAGGTGGATCCTGAGAGAATGTTTGAGAATTTAGGAAATGCATAACTGTATATCTGTTTTGGGTTTTTGGAAGATTCTGCTCCCTTATGTAACATAGGGCTCAAGAAAATGGAAGCCACTTGAATCCAAGTATATTGCTTGAGGGCAGATTTTTTTTTTTTACTCTCCTCTGTTACTAGTATACACTGCCAATTGACAAATGTTGGTTTGAACAATGAAGGGGAAAACCAATTCCCGGTCAGCTGAAGCTCAGCCTTTTAAACAAAAGAGGGTTCTTCATTGGAGTTCATTTCTAACCGTTCAGTTACAGTTAAATGCAACCATTTTGGGAGAGCCTTTCAAAGTCTATTGATGGTTGAATTGCACTATTGATTGGTACAAACTGCAGACTCGGAGCTTCCCATCCAAACTCCTTTTAAGTGGTCTTAAATGGATGTCTTTTCTTTTATTCTTGGTGTCTGACTTTTCATACTTCTCTTTGCTACTTTTTTTTTTTTTTTACATTCTACTGTCACCAGGAACATGGTAAACATTAGAAAACTTTTCATTTGAGGTCAAGGATAAAGCAGAGAAAATATTCAGAGATGGAGCCAACATATGATGGAGCAGAGCTTTGCAGGGAGATCTTTCAGCCAATCAAGACGAATGTATTTAGTGGGGATCACACTCTCCAAAAATAAGCTTAAAAAAGGATGACCATAAGCATAATCTCTGTCGTGTCTTACAGACACCCCAGGAACAATGCTTTACATTGATCCAAAGGAAGAGCTCCCCCTCTCCCACTGGAACACCTCTCCAATTTGCTAACCACAAGAGAAAACTAGAGGGATAGCCCAGAAGTAGCCCTTTTGCAAGGTGATAACTTGAAAGACAGGCAGTCAGCTCCACGAGGGGGGGGGGACTTTCAGAAATAAGGAGTAGAGACTAGGGAGCCTTCATCAACAGTGATGTCTAACACCCTTCATTTGCCTCCCTAGCAGCCTTTCTCAGGGGGCTCTAGAGAAACGCCAGGGAGTTGGTCTCAGCAGGACTGGCGTTGTTACAGGCACACTGAAGGAAACATACTTGTGTCCTCAGTCACAGCACTTGCTTGAAGACTCTGAACTTCAGTGTCCTATTTCCTGCCCTTCTGTCCTTCCTTCCTCTCTCCTAGCTTCATTACGATTCCGTTGTGAAAAGAAAGTGGCCAAAATTCACTGGCCAAGTATTCAGGGCACATCAGCTACATTTTCCCCTTGCCAAACGGACAACCTCTGATTCAAAGGATGAAGAGAAAGAACCCCAAATTTTCAGCCCTTTGAAGCTCTGTCTTTCAGACAAAGGAGGGCTCCTTCATTTCATTTCTATTCCTCCAGCTACAGTTAAATGCAACCATTTTTGGAAGGGCTAGTGATAGCCAAATTGCACAATTTATTGATACCGACCACAAACTCAGAACTCCATCCAAATCCCTCTAATTGGTCTTCAATGATACTCTTTTAAAATTCCTTGGACAGGGAAAGGAAAGCAATGTGCCAAAGACAACTTACACAAAGAAAATTAACACCCTGTCTTTGTTTCATTTTCTCTGGCATAGATACGGACTTCCAAGTTATTATTTTTTTTTTTTCCTCTTGAGGAGAAGTTGTAAGAATGCAAACAGCAGTTGGGACTTTTCTTGTTCGGTTACCATAATTAGAAAAATAGACTAAAATTATGCAGAAGCAGATTGAGGGGGAAAGACAGCCTGGCTTTCATATGAAATAGTGAATTCTTTTTTTAAATTCGAAGACGCTTCTCCCTCCGCACATGTCTTTCATCTCGGAGCGGTTCGTGAGCTGCTTTTAAGTCTCAGGTTGAAGAGCTACTGCTCTCTTCAAAGAACTGGAGGCACTGATTGGAAACGGGTCCGTGCCATTGCAGGTCGTTACTGAGGGGGTGTTCTGGAGCCGCGGAGATGGTTCAGTGAGTAAGCCGCTTGCCAGGCGGACGTGAGAACCTGATTCTGACACGGCCCCCTGGAACCCATGGTGGGGTGTCAAGTCTGAGGCCAGAATCTCAGCTCTGTGGAAGTGGAGACCGGAAGAGCCATGTGGCTCTCTCGCTAGCTAGTCAGCCTATTTGAGTCAGCAAGCTGAAGCGCCAGGGAGAGGCTGCATCAGACTTTCAAGTAAAGAACAATTGAAGAAGATACTGGTGTTCTCCTTGGGCCTCTATATTTTAACACACACACACACACACACACACACACACACACACACACCCAATGTTCACAGGTATACACATGAGAAGGGGGCTGTGAGGCCTGATGCCCTGCCCCATACTAAAATGAAAGAATATACAAAGACTAAAGGAAATTTCTTCCGCTCTGGTTTCATACACGTTCCTTCTACTGACCCTGTGTTCCATCTAAACATTGTCCAGTGTACTGTGATCTCCTCTGTCTTTGCTCATTTCTATCCCAGACCATCCCTCTCCTAGCCACTCCTGACCAACACTACAAACTGAGCTCTAATACCCCCTCGAGGTCCAACACTTTGTTATCCTGGCTCCCCGGTCACCCGAGAGCTCCTCTTTGAACCCCCACAGCATTTCTGCCTATCTCCCATCGGTTTCCTGTCCTGCACTTGTCCTGCCTGCTTTATGCTCTCAACCTGCCTACATTAAGGGTCCCTGGATGGAATAACATCTTGGACAGTGTTTTGCTCCCTTCGGTACTTAGCATGGAGGCTGGGTACAATGAGTAACAATTATTGGCTGGGTTACTTTATAGATTTTTCTTTTTTTCTTTTTTTTTTTTTCCAGAGCTGAGGACCGAACCCAGGGCCTTGCGCTTGCTAGGCAAGTGCTCTACCACTGAGCTAAATCCCCAACCCCTTAGATTTTCCCTTCTTGTCTTTACATATCTCCAAGCCTGAGTTCTACCAGCACTGGTAGATCCTCTCTACCAGTCACTACAAATACAGCCCTCTGTGGTCATATACCTCAGAACCTGTCCACTCATCTCCATGACTCCCACCATGACCCAAGTCTTCCTTCAAACAATGCTTGTTGGGCAGACAGCCTTGTCAATCTCTGTGAACTCAATACCTTCAGGAAAATTCACAAAGCTTTGAACATAAGGGCCATAATACATATGGGTGACACTAAAATATCAACTGTAACTCCTGTTGCTGTGTGCATGTGACCTGATCCGAACCGGTTTGTTTCTGCAGGAGTATCCTGCACACAGGATGGACTGTCTTTCATTGAATGCCCCCATCAGTAGGCTGTAATGGCTTCTTGTCGCCATTCTATTACTCATCCCAAGAAGTGTCTTTTGTTCCGTGGTCCCACTCTTCCCTCCCAGAAGTACATAATCTCATGCACTCTCCCTCCAGCCTATATACTACTCAACCTCATTTGCTCCTCCTTTCCTTCTTCCTGCCTTTTTCTTGTGCCTCAGCCCAAGCCAACACCCATCTGTCTCCTAAGCGTCTCTGACAGCCGCTCTTCTGAAAAACAATCTTCCTTCTTTGTCTTTCCAAGTGTGGATAGTTAAATTATACAGCAGAACACTCACTCCTCTTCATCTGGCATAGCCCCATTTGGTTTTAAACGTTGATTTCTCAACCTAGAGTGTAAGGTCCCTGACAACAGAGATGGTGGCTTGCGATCTTTTCTCTATGGGTTCATGGGTGAAACGTCAGTCGGTCCTTGATATCTGCTTAGTGGGAGCTGCAAGATAGTTTCGTGGCAGTTTATGTTAAAATGCACGTGATATTTGAAAAGTGCGAAAGTAAAATGAGTGAGGGAGCAATCCGAGGAAGGGAATGAAATTTGGGTGTCATTCTTGGGATATAAAATTAAAAGGCCATCTGCCTTTGAGATGCGGCAGATGTGCAATTGATATTCTCAGCTCATTTGCCACTTGAATTTTGCAGACATTTAATGCTGTAATTGTTTATACAGTAAGATTATAAATACCCTTTAGAGACTGGCTCACTTCTCTTACCCTCCATCTCCTCCCAAGCAGCCCATACGGACTGGTTCTCACTGAACTCGAGCTTCTGAAGTAGAGATTAAGAAAGAAATGAAAGAAAGAAAGAAAGAAAGAAAGAAAGAAAGAAAGAAAGAAAGAAAGAAAGAAAGAAAGAAAGAGAGAGAGGAAGGAAGGAAGAAAATGGCATGGTGCCTCTTTTGAAGAAAGTAATTGGATATATTTATAAATATTTAAAGAGATATAGTCTTGATATATCCTTCCACATCTAGAATTTTGTCCCATGCCATGCACCAGCCACTTGTACAAAGATGTTTGCATGCAAATGTCACTATAGGGTAATTTGAATGATAATATATGAAAGCAGCCTAAGTGCCCATCAGTGAGGGACTACTAAATACATTATGAGTCATCCATGTAACAAGAACTGTACAGCCTTTATCATGGATGTGATTGAGCTGTAGAGAGTGACAAGGGAAGCGGTCACATATGTTCAGTGAGGCTCTGGAAGGAGACAGAAGAAACTAAGAACCTGGTAGGGAGGCAAGCTCATTTTTATTATATAGTTTTTAATATTTAGAAACATTTTAGCCATAAAAGTGTTTTTATTTCTATAACCGAAAAGGGAATTTTCAAATAATGATATTCACCCTTCAGACGATTTATACTACAGATGCATATGGCTAGATATCTATGTAAAGTTTCGAAATCTTTCTGATACTACTTGTTGTCTACATGATCATAATTGAATAATGCCCATTTTTTAAAAAGTGGCTTGCTCTTTCTTTCTTCATCAGATTCTAACTATTCTGTTATCATTAGGCTGGTGCCTGGACAATGGCCGTGAAGTCTGCAGCAGGAAGAGATTAAGAGAGGCTAGGAAGGTTTTATAGTTTTTATATGAACCAGTTTCACAGAGTAGTGACTATATTTTGAGTATTCTTGGCTTTCTCTGGAAAAAAAGCAAATGTCCTAAATGAAAAAAAAAATCCTCTCTCTTATCTGTCCTATTTAGTTGCATTCCTACTATGCTTGCCTTTACCCAGCGATAGTGGTTTTGGTTATCTGTGTAGTAGCCATTAGCATGCTTCTCTTTGCAATGAGACTAAGCCAATGGTCAACTTCTTGCCTCATCTCCGTGAAAGCTGCAGAGGTGGCGTTTAGAATTCTCAGCTGTGGATAACAAAACCCACTCCATCAGCTCAGTCAGAAAGGTACGTAGGAGCAGGTATTAGAAAGGGAAGATATAAGAGGAAAGGCCTGGGATGTTGACTCAGTGGCTAACGTGCTTTCCACATAAACACAAGAACATGAGTTTGGACCCCCGACACCTACATGGAAAGTTAGGCAAAGCTGGCACAAACCTGCAGCCCTAGTGTTGGGGTTTGAGAGAGGTAAATACCAGGGATGGCCAGACAGTCACTCTCACCAAAGTAAGCAAGCTCCAAGTAAAGCAAGAGATCCCCATCCCAAAACCTAAAGTGGGGAAGAGATGGAGAAAGAAGCCTCTGTCTTCTACAGAGGTCATCCTTAGTAACAGATACAATAGATATAGTACCATGGTATGTATGTATATTATATGATATATAATATATGATACATTGCAGCAAAGAGTTTAGAATATATATATACATATGTAGACACACACATATATGTATATAAATATATATATGTATACACATATATATTATATATATTATATATTATATACATATATGTATATATGATGTCTGTGGATATTTACTTCTGCTAAAATGTTTTTTTATACTCCATTGCCTGGTCTGTAGCATAAAGTCATAATAGAATCTCTTCCCAGAATCTTTATTTAAATGAAAAATGTTCTGAGCATTTGCTATCTATGTAGGCATTGAACTAAGCGCTGAACAAAGATAAACAGTGAAGGAGTCATAGTCCTTGCTCTTAACACATTTATTACCCACATATCAACCTCCTTTTCTCCATGTAGTTTTTCTTCATGGTTTGTTCTTTCAACCACAGACACCACAGGCTGTCTGCACTGGCATCGCTGTCCCGTTTAACATCAGACTGTTGGAATGAGCCCATTCCCACCACAGCACCCGACAGTGGCGCAGCTAAGCCAAGCATGGTCATTCCACTCGTCACTTAAGGGCCAGCACAAAATGAAGACAACTGCTTGTCTGGAAGTTTGTCTCTTCCAAAAAGTCATATTGAAATGCATGTCACCGAAACCACATTAATAGACCTTTTTGATATGCTATACGCCATGAAGACCCTGCCCTCATGAGGTAGATTGGTGTCTTTATAGAAGGGTGCATCGAGCACCTCTTGGTCTCTTGTCTTTCTGCCTCTACCACGTGATGGGATCGCGAGAAGTCTCTTGTCAGGACTCCCCATCACTTGAACTGAAGAAATGGAATTTATTGCTTCCACTCTCTCCCTCCTTAGGCTTGAGTGAGGAATCCTGTGAGGGAGTAGCAGGGAGGCAAGGCTCCCAGGCAAGAGTAGAACCTAAATACTTAAGGGCACAGTGAGGGAAAGGATGGAGCCGAATCCAGAGTCTGGGCACAGCTTCACCTCATGACCTAATGTATGAACCAAAAGACTGTCCTGTGTTAGGACTAGATTCATGGCTCAGCAGATAAAAGTGTTTACTGTGTAGGCCTGGTAGTCCCCAAGTCTCTAGAAGACACATAGAAAGCTCGATGTGAAAATCTGTAGTCCTAGTACTCCTTGGGGGAGACAATGGGCAGTGACAAAATTATTAGCTCTCAGCTCTCAGGCCAGCTGGCCTATGGTGCAATGGCAGAAACGAGAAGAGGGACCCTGCCTCAACAATGCAGAAGGAAGAACTAATTCCCAGAAGTTGTCTTTTGATTTCTTACATGGGTACCATGGCAGGTGTATGTGCCCACACACACACACACACACACACACACACACACACACACACACACACACACACACACACACACACACACACACACACACACACACACACACAAACACACACACACACACACACACACACACACACACACACACACACATACACACACACATACACACACACAACACACACACACACACACACACACACACACACACACACACTTAAGAACTTTAATTTAAAACCTCTTTGACTAAGTGTTCATATTAAATTTACTTCTCAGTGGGAGCCACTGTGAACCATCTCTGCTCCCACTGTCTCCTCCCACATGAAGCTCGTGAAAAACACATTGGTTCCTCCATTCACGCATGCTCACTGTACTGCTCAATTGTGTGCTTTTTAACTCAAGTTTCCTGCCCGAGGATCCACTGATTCTTTCAACCCATTTCCATGCAGCCTCCTGTATTAAATATGTTTCTTGTTGCTGTGACCAAATGCCTTACAAGATTCAACTTAAGGGAGGAGAGTTTTCCCCCTGGCTTACAGTTTTAAGTGATACAGTCCATCTTAGCAGGAAAGCAGAAGTATGAAGGAGTACTGCTCATACTGCATCCACAATCGGGAACCAGAGAGAAGACAGGAAATAGGACCGTGATAAGAAATCTGAGTCCACCCACTGTCTCCAGGGAGGCCCATCTCAAAGTCATCCCCAAGCTGGGGACCAAGTATAGAAACACAGACCTATTGAGACATTTTACATTCAAACCAAATTTCTAGAGTAACATTTCTTGACCTCAGATCTTAACATGTCAGCCCATGTTTAAAATTGTGAATGATTGCCCATGGAATTCTAGACAACGTTCAAACTTCTTACTATGTATTCAGAAGATATTTGGTGTCTGCCCCCAGGCATTCTTGGCCTTTCCTTCACCATTCCCTCTTGTCTGTACAAGACCATGACACAATTGCTGGGATGTTGGACTCCTTCATTTGCACTTGTGATTGGTTGCCATTCCTGATACCTGGATCTATGCCCCACTGTCACCCATGGCTTCTATAAACTCACCAAACCTTTCAAATCCCACCAGAAGTTGGGTGTTGCAACCTAGACCAAGATTTTGGCATTCCGCTGGTAGAGGAAGGAAGATAATGTGAATTTGAGGGCAATTTCAACTACATAGTGAATTCCAGGCGAGCCTTGGCTACATTGTGAGAGTCTGCCACAAACAAGACCCCACCAGAACCTTCAGAGCCACTTTGAAGGTCTTTACGGTGTGTGCCTTTGCTCTGTAAATGCTCTACGTTGAGATTTCTCTGCCATAACATTTGACTGTGTTGAAGTTATTTGTTTATTGGCCTTTCTAACAAAAATCTAAACTTCTTGACAGCAGGGACCAAATGGTGTTTATACACATATTCACTCCTCAGCACTGGCTGAGATGTCTCTGATTCACCTCCTCCATGAATTGCTTTAGAAAGGGAAAATGTGAGGAGGAAAAAGAGCAATGAGAAGGAAAGCAAGTCAGGAAAGAGGAAAGACCCAGGGCTTGCTGCTTGGGGAGAAAGATCATGGTCACATAGTCTCCAAAGCAATCAGCAAAGCCCAGACTACTAACTTCCCTGTTCAGGTACTAGCCTGAAGTTTTCAAAACATATTTTACGGAGGAAAATTTAAGATTCAAGCACGGAGGGGAGTGTGGACCTCATAAGGCCTCAGCTTCAGCTCTGCTCTCTGGAAGCTACATTCCTCTTCCTAGACTTCCTTCCCTCCCCCACTTCCCTTCTCTCCCCCCCCACCTCCTCCCACACCTCCCCTCTCCTTTTCTCCACTCCTTTCCGTTTCTCTCCTTCATGACCTTGGTGCTTCAGGCCTTTGGAAAAAGTATTAAATGGGCGGCCTCCATCAGTAGTCATGAGAACAGAAAGAAAACAAATAGTTATTGACACAGGTAATGTTCTCGTTTTCCTGTGGTAGTAGCATATGGCGAGGGGTGTAATGGCCTGGTGTAAAGCAATCCTGGACGATATTAATGACCAACTAGGTTAATGACCAAAGAACCAGCCTCTGGCTAAGAACACATCCTTCTGTTCATTAATTCTTGGGAAATGACCTTAGCCATGTCCATTACAGCTCAATTACACTCAAGCACCTCACAAGGAAAGAACACATTTGAGACTTAGTACCAAACTATGTCCCTCTTTTACCTTGACACATGGGCAATAAAGACACAAAACAAGTTATTAGTCTAAATACCGAGCATGTAAAAGAAGCTAGGCTATTGCTTTATCAGCTTCCTCAGTCAATGAGAACTAAACTCCCTGACCTTAGAGGTCACAAAGCAGGCAAATCGGACTTTTCCTAGTGATTTATACACACCCTGGGTGTTCTCAGCAGCCCTGCACAGCACAGCACTAAACATGTGATTCCCAGATGTGTAGTTCAGAGAAAAATCTGAAAATTCAAAGGGCAAGGTCTTTGCAGAAGGAAAAGTAAAGCCAACTTCTTCAGGGAACAGGAGCATAGTTGAGTGAGTAAAGTTTAACCATGAGGATTTGATTTGATCCCAACATCCACACAAAAAGTTGGGTGTGGGGAACATGTGCTTATCACCCCAGTTCTGGAGAATTAGAGGCAGAGATGTCCCTAGTGCTTGCTGTCCAACCATGCTAATCAGTGAGCTCCAAATCCCAGTGAGAGACCATGCCTCAGAGTCAAGGTGGACAGATGGCTTCTGATGAAACAGAACCGAGGCTGAGTACTAATGCACATGTGCACACAGACCTATACACATATGACTATGGGCCACGCCCATAGTCTTGTCTTCTCCAGAGATCAGCCTATTAACTATGGACTGTGAATGCTGAGCAAAGCCACATGGATAGGTTTCCAATCGAAGAGTACAAGGCCATCAAGGAACACAAAATCAAGTTGCAGGCAATGAGTATATGCTATGGGGGTTAAAACTTGTTCTGAACAATGTTGACCCTCCCCCACTTCATTCACAGAATCTCAATATTCTGCTCACTTAAAATCTCACCTCAGTGACAGGTTCTCACCTCAATGGCACACCTGTCAGTGTGAGTTTCTGAAGTTACCTCAACAGAGATTTGCACAGTTCTTCCTTGTCAGCTCAGATAGAGTTTGGGACCCAGGGACATTGTGTACCCCAATGATTTAGGAGCAGCCATGTTATAGGCATCCTCAGGCCTTGTGGAGAGGGTCTTGTCAGTCCTATGGTCAGCAGGCTAACTGTTGTTTTGGTGACAGGGGTACCCCCTGCCCACCATGCGAGTGAAGACAACTTCCAGAAGATTCCAGACTCCAGTGATTACGTCATGTCAAGGTCCCAGTGTGGAGCACAGGCAAGTCCACTTTACCTCAACAGGAACGCCTTATATCGAATTGGGGAACAGAACATGGTGGTTATTTGAAGTCACAAAGTGTATAGGCGGTATAGCAGAAGTGCTGGGTCTTCCCACACATGAGAGCTGGACAGCTGATTTTGGGACATCCATATTAGTTTCTTTCACATGTTCTTAGCTAAATGGTGCCCTGCAGAAAAGTGCCACCTTCCCATGGAACGGCACTGAATACATGGCAGAAAATCTCGGCGGCTACTTAGTCCAGGTCCGGCTATGGTATGTTCCACATGAGCAAACTTGATCGAAAAGTCATTTATCTCACTTAAATGCCTTTCACCATGCATCAGGATAAACTCACTTTAGTCCCAGTTGTGCCGACACCCTCTCTCGGGCTTGGCTTGTTCTTCCTTCTCTTTAGGATTTCTGTGTGTCACTCAAGACCTGCTCCCCCCCCCATATCCCATCAGTGGCCTGCTGCAGCCTGTACTGCCACCTGTCCACCAGCCCAACTGCCAGAAAATTCTACTGCAAGCAGCATCTTCCATGCGGGGGTGCTAAGTGAATTGCAATCTATTCTTCTTCAAACTCTGTTCCCAAGTCGGCGTGGTGCATGGATGTCACACTCCCCGCAGTCCCACCACTGGCCTTCTGATGTGTAAGCTGGACTCCATCACAGAACAGTTCCCCTAGAGTATCCCTGTTACAGATTCCGGTTCATCTCACCCCACCATGCACCCAAATTCCAGCCATTGACACAATGCTGGCTTGCTCTCTTCAGTCTCCTATTGCTTTTCACTAGCAAACTACAGGTCAAAAGCCTCCGAATAGCCATTCAGCTGTCCCTTCTGGAAACCTGGAGTCTCCCGAGTACAGACAGGTCAACTGCAGGTCCTGCCCAGAGGACCTGGAATGTGGTCTCTCAGCTGGTTCCAGCAAACTTACCCAGTTTCCTTCCTCCTCCACTCAGCCCATGGAGAGTCCTCCATGGCACATATCCTCAGCTTCATTTAGGCCAGAATCTCCCCTGCCACTACCTCCTCATACAAACACCCCCCCTCCCTTCACCTAACACCTACCTGTGGTCTTCCACTGGGGAGATAATCTTCCCTCTGCCTCCTTAATTATGCCCCTTTCCCAAAATGGTTCTGTGACACTTTCCTCTTCCACTCTGTTTGGATGAGATTTCTAGAACGTACCTCTCTGGACTCCTTCTCACCACTAGCACCCTTGATTTTGGTGTGGTTCTCTTTCCTATTGTATGGTGTTTCAAGACATTTTACCATGGTCTTCCTTTTGCCACTCCCCCCTCAGCTGTATGCCACCTCCACAAAAAGTTTCTGCCACCACCTAGTCTAAGCCGTCAACTGAACGCTGTCTGAAAAATCACCATTTTAACCAGATATAAGGCATTTCTTTCCCAAGGGCTCACCTGTCTGTGCTCAATTCGTTTCGTTTTTGCTTTTCCCAAAGAAACTGTAAGGTTGGTGACCGCAGGAGTCTTATTTGTCTGGCTTGTTTTTTCCCCTTGTGTTGAAGAGTATCAGGGGCTGACACACACACAGATAACGGGCAGAGTGCCTTCCTAGCGTGCAATACATTCAATCTCAGGCACCAGAAAGACCTGCTTGAGTGTCGGGAAGAAAATAGCTACTCAATAAAAATGTGCTGGGTGAGTAGACAAGATGTGCTGTGGTTATGAGACATGATCTGTTGAGGAAAGCAGATGCGTGTGTTAAATATCACATAGCAATAAAAGAAACCACAGAGAAACATCTGTTTGAAAGTGCCAGCCTTGAGTCAGAGTGTTATTGGTGGATGGAAATACAGTTGTGTGCCAGGTAGCATTTTGGTCAACAAAGGATTGATGGCTCCAAAGACAGTTGGTCCTGTAAGATTAAGCAGGACTGTACACTCCTGCTGTAGGTGGCATGTAGCCACCCCCATGCAGAGCTGGGGTACACTGCTCTGCTTTGTGGTGATGCCGGGATGAATGAGTTTCCTGTGTTGGCAGCTTTATTGAGGTATAGCACATACAATTGGGTACGGTGCATTCTTTTCCACAATGACAAGAGCAACTCTGTTACTGGATCGTACATTGCTCCGTTTTGCTTATAATCTTTGTAGCATTTCCCCACTTATGGGAAGAGTAGCTGCAATGTGGTCATCTGTGTCACACGGGGGCAGCCTGATGTGTTTCATGTTTAGTCCATCAGGTGATTGCATATTCTGTAAGCCTACTCCAAAATGACACAGAGACCCTGAAACTGTGTATCGGAGTATGATCGCTGTGAGGCAGACAAATGGAGGGGCTGAGGTTGGAGCCGGGGGGAGGGGGAACAGTTTGGCAGAGGGAGGCTTGTCTCAGGCATCATCAAGTCTTAGTAGAAATTTTCAATAGAAAATGGTAGCATTGATCTTTTAAATATCCTTTTGGCAAAAGTCTCAAGGAAAGACATCAGTACAAAGAGACCAGAAGCAGGTAACAGGCAAGATTCAGTGCAGGTGGCCCAGGTAGGATATATGCTGATGCTAAGGAGAGAGAGAGTAGGGGGTACAAAGAACCGGATTAGACAGTCTGAGAAAGCTGAGGCAGCTTAGCCTGAGACTAACTAGACAGGAGGATGAGAGACAGCTAAGAGTCAAAGATGGGTCCCAAGCAAAGCATCACAACCAATGAAGTAAAAGTGTACAAACCAGGGAGAAAGCTAGAAATCTTTGCAGGAAGGTGAGGGGCTGAGTTTGAGGCACCCACGGGATAAGCAAGGGGATAAATCTGGTAAATTTGGGTTTGTAGTTGTTAGAGCCTGGGGGCCAAGCTTTTATGCTGAAGGTACGATTCGGAAACCATCAATGTGCAGATAGTTAATGCCATAGGTATGCGTGACGTTGCTTGGGGAGATGAAGTGGATCTTACCACTCAGGAAATTGCTTGCCCAGGTCTAGACTGGGAGACTGAGATTTCAATATCCAGGGTTGTAAAGAGCATTCATTATGATACAGCGTGAGCTGCCAGCCAGTGTTACCGTGACACTGGAATTCAGTTCTCCTCCCTTTCAGTCCCCCTCGCTTGGTATTTACCACATGGTCTTCGTTAAGCCGGCTTCCAGAACCTTTGATTATGACCAGGCTGAATACTGTGTGTTCCATTAAAAAAAAAAATCACATCCTGGCTCAGAGCTCAATGAGAAACTGCTACCTATATTTGCAACATATGTTCTCCAAACTGCTATTAAGCTTTGCAAAGCAGCCATGCAATTAACGTTTTAACAGAGATGCTCTTGCAGCCGCCCCATCACGTGTGGCAGCTCTGAAAGGCATGCGTCTGACATTTGCCAGGGAGAACATATTGACGCCTATACTTCAGTCATTTATCTTGAGAGGGTAAGAGAGTTTTGTCGGTGATTGAAGGCAGGAATGTAAATTTCAATCTGTGTGTGACTGGAATGGTTTTCATGACCCTGAGAACATCTTTTTCCCTAACGCAATGGCCGTTCATCCAAAAGTGGTCATTTGTTGCCTAGAGACTTGGGTGCTGAGACAGAATTGGGCAATTACTATTTTATTTTTTTTTATTGAGTTTGGTTCATACAGGAATCCAAGGAGTTAAGTTCAGATAGACAGACAGAAGGATGGTTATTTCATGTTAGTTTAAGGTAACTAATACTGAGCCTGTATTTGCTTTGGGCTAAAGCAGTACTAAGTGCTCTGTGAGTGTAGTTCAGTGCCTTATCTGAAGTCATATATAATAATGGCCACTTTACAGACCATTTTACAGATGGTGAGATTTGTTCGATCTGCAAAAATAAAAAAAAATCAGACAATAGGGTTTCTCCACATACATTTATTTGGAAGGAAAGTGGGCCGGTGCTTGGTTGATGTTTTATCTCTCTTGCTAATTTTATTAGAATCTTATTATGGTGTCTAAGGTACAAAGACCACTCATTGTAAGTGGGTATCCTTTGTTTCTGCCTTGACAGACCCCCCCCCCGCCTAAATATAGCCCTTTTCTCTTTGGAAGCTGGTCTCTCTGGTCCATATGATTAGGTGGAATCGCCAGCCAGTTGATAGATCTCTTACTTCCTCAAAGGCCTATGTCCCAGAATCCAATCTGCCTAGTCAGAAATCCCCATTGTCGGACCCTGTTGTCGGCCCAGCGCCAGCTCATTATCCAGAGGGTCTGAGAGAATGTGTAAGCCATGGCCAGCTGAGAAAAAGCTTGCTTACTTATCTGTGCCTATTAACCATCAGGACTGGTAACCCTAGAGCTGCTGCTGGGGGAAGGACCCCATTGTGTTCAATGGTTTATTCTTTTTTTCTGTTTTTACAAATGCTGAGGTTCGAGCAAGTCTCCATTATTTAAATGTAACGAGACAGATCGGATAAAAAAAAAAATGGAATTTTACGAATCCAGCAAAAATCAATTTGAGTCAGCATTATCTCACTGACATCAAATCTCTCCTTTTTAAAGGGATACATTTATACATTGAACACTAGCTAAAATTCACTACTATCACGATTTTAGTTATAGATCAAGAAGTCGAGCCCTAGGAGATAGATAACTGAATTTCAGAAGGGTACTAGCCACTGACTTGGATGTAACAGTGATGTAACCGCCTCCCACAGAAGGTTGGAAACGGCTCTCCTAGGAGTAAATAACACTAATCAGAAGCTCTATGTTATACCCAAATACCTAGTACTTATGTTGGATGTCCGGATTTGAACTTTCAGAAGTCCACACCTTATATTAGCATATTCATATGATTCTCTAACTTTCCATACAGGTTACTAATCTATGACAACTGTCATCAATGCCATCATGGTAGCTCACCGTCATCACAAGCTTTCTGGGGGCACGCTGGCAAACAATTTATCTTCTCTGGACCTCAGCTTCTTCATAGCGCAGAGCAATACATTTCCTGACTGCCCTGCATTGTGGAGAACACTTAGCAAGACAACAGACACAAAAGCAGGTTGGAAAACATAAAACTTAGCAATAATAGCACAGAAGCAAGAGTCCTTGGGACAGAACTCAAATTCCATTTACCTTTGGCCATTTGGAATGGGGGAGAAGTTCATTACAAACCCTGAATAAATCTGCCACAGGTCAGAGGGAGAGGGAAGCTAAACGCCATGGTAATAGAACTAAGACTTTGACTCTTCCAAGAACATCTTCCACCTTCCCTCCTGAACTTTCAACCCTTTGTGCCCCCAAAGAAATGCATCCAACACTGTCAGTTCTTCATGCACCAAACACAAGCCAGACTCCATTAAAATCCCCTCAACTCGCTTGACTTCAAATTCCTTCTCTTTGCCCGCCATTTTTAACATTTTTTACCTAAGCTTCAGGAACCCATGTCTCCACTCTGGTTGTGCCCCAGAGCCTTTGAATCCAGGACTTTCCATCCTGGACTCATTTGGGGATGTGCTCTGTGAAGTCTCATTTAGTTACCATGTGATCCTCTCACATCGTCTTACACAGGTATCATTTAAAGAAGCTGCCTCCCATTCCCAGGAAGCTACCCTATCTGTTCAAGTCCGTTGTAACTTTGTTAAAGCCAGTGACTGGCTCCCATGGTCCTTATAGTCAACAACTGATAGATAAGAGGAAGATGTCTAAATGGGAAAGGTGGCTTAGGAGAAAAGCGTTTGAGGGAGTCGGTGTATTCCACAAGAAGGACAGACATCCGAAGGTAACTCGTCTCAGTCACTTCCTTCCTTCATCACAATCACTTACTAAGTTCTCCGACTTGTGAGTTTGAGCTTTTAGACATTAAATCTCTCTACTCTTAAACATAACCTTGGCAAATGCTTTATAAAAAAAATTAACCCTCCCCCCCAAACAAAGCAACAGAACAGTTCAAGGAATAGAACATTGACCACATAAGGAGACTCTTATGGATATAAATATTGTTCTTCCTGTTAGTGTTAACATGGCATCTTTCAGCAACTTCCACCATCTTTTCAATCTTGTATATTAATGCAGAAAAATGATATATATTAAACAAGAGGATACAACTTTCTGGCTGGAAACACTGGAAGAAAAGAATGTTTGACTCTAGGCCAAGTAAACACTCATAACGTGTTAGGAGATCCTGGGTGTCAGAATCTTTGATTAAATATTGTAGCAGTAAGCCTGGATTTTGGAATTCTGGGCCATCGGTTTCAGGTGTGTGACCATTGACAGGTTCTCAGTGTTTGATCACCAGGTGTTTTTGTCTCAACAAAAAAGTCTTGGAAGGAATTGGATGACATACGGAAAGGCATTTTGTTTATAGGAAAGCACAGTTCTCATTGTTTATTGCCTCATGACTTAACTTAGCCTAAAAACTTAACTGAGCCAAGAAAGTGTAGGGCTGTCAAGATGGTGCACAGTATGAATGCGCTTGCCACCAAGCCTCGTGAACCTGAGTTGGTTTCCCAGGACCCACATGGTAGAAAGACAGAACTGACTCTTAAAACTTGTCCTCTGGTTGGTGGTTTAGTCCCTGGAGCTCTGGCTGTCTGGTTGGTTGATATTGTTCTTCTTATGGGGGACCCATGGCTCCAGCCACATATGTAGCAGAGGATGGCCTTGTAGACATGAATGAGAGGAGAGGCCTTTGGTCCTGGGAGGGCTTGATGCCCTAGTGCAGGGGAATGACAGGGCAGGGAGGTGGGAGGGAGTCGGTGGGTGGGGGAGCACCCTCATGGAGGCAGGGGTCGGGGATGGGATAGGGGGTTTCTAGAGGGGAAATCAGTAAGGGAGATAATATTTCAAATGTAGATAAATAAAATATTTAATTAAAAAATGAAAAAAAATTATCCTCTGATTTCTCCATGCATGTAGATACACACACACACACACACACACACACACACACACACACACACACACAAATGCAACAAAAACAAAATTTTAAAATGCTTTAATCTTCCTATCTCAAAGACATGAGCTTTCATAATCTAAAGCACACAATGGCATATGACAACCTTGGTAGCCCCTTAGTCGTACATCTACATTCTGGGTGCACAAAATGAGTGGTCACCAAGGTAGGTATGGTGTCACATGCTTGTAAGCCGACACTCAGAAGGTCGAAAGAGGCAAGAGAAACAAGTATTTCAGGAAAGTTTGGTTACATAGGAATACCGTTTATAAATACATATCAACCAAATCATCCCTGGATGCCAGCATGTTCCAGCCATTGCAACTTTCTTGAACTTGTGTGGCCTCAACAAATGACAATTAGCCTGCTCTACAAACAGTTGTATGGAGTAGCATCAGGAACAAGGCAGTACCTTCTTTGGATTCCTGGGATCTCTGTATTGATGGGTAGGTGAGCCTCTGATGCATGTGAGGCTGCCTTCTCACCAGGGCTGATCTGCTCTTCCACTCACCCTTCCTTCAATTCTCTCAAGCGTCTGCCCCTTCCCACCCTCTGTTTCAAAGAATCCGTGTAGTCCTCCCGTAGAGCAAGCACACAATGCTGGACTCCTCCCAAGTGACCCACAGCCAACTGGCGAAGGGACCTTAGGCACTGTCCTGAGGTCAGTGGGTTTTGTCTAAGGGAATAAAACAGGCTTCTGTGGAGTTGAGCTCTTGACAGGAGAGTGTGAACAATCAGCTAAGGATCTGAAACATACTTTCTCTGGCAGAAAAGCCATATGGGTGGAAACAAATACCACTTTTAAAAAAAAAGCAATGCTGTTTTGCATACTGGGTTGGGGGGAAGAATGGCAACATTGAATAAAGTACTCAAGCTGTCTGTTCTGGAGCTTTGTCCATGGTGTCGTTACAGAGCTTAGATTTTTGCCCAACTAGAATCAAAGGGGCATTGGACCCTCCCTGTTAGCAGACTACATAACCAGGACAGGAAGGAAGTGACATGCTCAAAACTACCAGCAAGTGACAAAGCTGGAGACAGAGTGCAAGGCTCTTTTTCTCTCCAGACCCCACTGCAGCCCAAGGACTCCACAGCACCAAACCACAACTACGTTCAGCCTCATGGTATTGACCTTCCCTGAAACCAGGCTTTCATGAGCTTCGGCTTTTGCTATGATACCATGCTACTCTCCCCAGTGAGCAAGTGCCAGATAAATACTGAGAGCTGATTGGCTAATTAATGAGAGAATGCATAATAATTCGTACAGCTTCTTTCCTGAACTCACAGCTAAGGCCGCTCCACTATATGGCCTCTTCTCCCCATTTCTTTTCTCTCTCACTTGCTTACAAATTGTCGAAAGATGCATCTAGGAAGCAACTACTTTGGAATTTACCCTTTTAAAAGGCAAAAAGTACCAAACTTCTTAGGGGACCTCTTCCTTGAACCACATGTGAAGTGGAAGTGACTCTGGTGACATGCGGTGCTCCCGGGGACTCTAATCTAACAGTCCATTGTGGTGTCAAGAGTTATTGCCAGAGAGAAAAGATCATAATCCTTTAATTCAGGCAGGAAGTAGGTGCTAGGCAGAGCGGAGGATAAACTGAACTGAAAAGGCACCCAAGGCAATGTTAATATTAGAAGCCCAAGTGACTGCACATGGCCATGATAGCCCAATGGATTAGGATGCGAAGTTTACTCATCTTCAGGGTCTTGTAGTAAAAACAGACATACATCCAAGCCTCAGTGCAGAGGCCGAGAGGCAGGCCTGAGGAACCTTCTCCTCTCTACGAACACACTGCAGAATTTGTATCTACTAAGTAATATTAGACAACATGTATGTTAATGCCTGCGCAGAAGCATGTGTGCGTGTATATTTTTGCATATGTTTTTCAAAGCATCCTGCTCCTCGCAGACACTGGCGTACACTGTTAGCAACCATAACAGATACTCAGAATTTTGACTGTGCGCTTGCTTGACCCACAGTAGACAATGAAATATGAAGCAATATCGCACAGTAGCATTAGTAAGTAGGGAAGCCATTGAAAGAGCAATGGTTATAGCAATGCCTTTCACTCTTCCTAATTCCTCCTTTTGGTAGACCAGAAGTCAGAGAGGCCCACACAATTTTTGGCAATTCGAGTGATTCCGTGGACCAAATGCCATTTTTATTAATATATTTTATTCTTTTTTTTTTTTTTTGACTAACAGAGCACAAGGGGGGAAGTCCCTCTTAATTTGATGAGGCTCTCCGCTTAGGAGGCAAGCTCTCTCTAGCCACTCCTCCAGGTTGCCTTAATAAACTCATCAACCCTCACCAAGCTGCACTTTCCCATCTCCATCAGGAAACACAGATCAATACGCCATACAGAACCACTTAGACTCTGCTCATAAACCCTCCTGAGTAAATGGTAGGTACATTCCCATGCCAAGCTGACGCAGCCTTCTTCCGGAGGCAGCGTTGCCAGGGCCTGTGAACTACCCAGCAGCAGAGGAGGAGGGAGGGGGAGCCAAGACAGCAAAGCAAACTGAACCCAGGGTCAAGCCGAAAGCCAATTGGGTTGCCAGGGGCTGATGCTGTCCTTGCCTGCTTCAAAGTGCTAAGAGCAACAGCCTTCTTACCACCATAAAAACCACAGGGATCTAAAGTGGGTCAGCGGTTCATACACATATAAATGTCAATGTCTCCCTGCCAGCTGGAGATGGGAGAGGAGTGTCCACTAATTTGGCAGCCGAATTGTCACCGGGCCACCCTGAACCACCCCGGGTTCTCTAGAGGGACCTGGGAAGGTAACCTTATTTTTTATTCAGTCTGGAGCCAAAAAGAAAAATTAAAATAACATTTCTGTAAATCCCACAGCTGGCATGGAAAGAAATCAGACAAACAAGCACAGCTCTCTGAATTTAGCTCGAAAGACCCAGAGCGAAGGATGCTGAGCGAACCAGAGGGCATCTTGAAATCTATTCCGAGGCACCCTTAGCACCTGTTTGTAAGCAGTCTCTCAAAATAGCATGCAGCAACAAGTTTCTAAAATGGCCAATCTACTGCCTCTTTTCCCTGAGAGTGCTTAGTCACGCTAATCCTCTGACCCAAGAAATCCTTTCACCGGAGCCTGCTGGATGAAGCAGAGCAGTGCTTTCCATGTCTGCAGCCCTGGCAGCAGCCTCGGCCGTTAGCAGCAGTCCCCCCAGGCTGGGGAAGGCTGGAGTGGAGCCTCCTGGGCCCCACCTCCTCCCCCAGCACACTCACCATCAGCAGGCTGAGAGCAGAGTCCGGCACCAGCTGCACTGCCATGGTCCCTGATTGCGACTCCCATGCACGGACGCTTCTGCTGAATCAGTCTGCCTGGGCCCTGGGCAGCTGTAGAGCATCTACCGGCACCTAGGGCAAAGCAGCCGGACATACAGACTTAGGGAGCCGAGGTCTCAAGGTGAAGCTAGGCCACATTTCCCACGGGGTGGGGAGGAGGGCAGGGGGATGTTGGCAAGACGGGGTGGGAACTGTGCTTAGGGATAGCAAAAAAAAATTTTAAAAATATGGAGCAGAAGGCGCATAGCGAGCTGCAGGTTATTTAAAGGTGAGCTCTCCCTAGCTTCTCTAAGCTGCGTGCGGAAACTACATGGAGCACGAATGCAGCACAGGAGCCTGAAACGCAGCAATTCTAGCTGCCACCTTAGCCTAGGCAACAATTCTGCTTTGAACTGACAATTAAAATAAAACATTCCCCATTGCGGATAAATCAGCCAGCCCGACCAACACCCCACCCCCCCTGCATCTCTCAGCAAATTCTGCTGCATAAACATGCTGAATGTCACAACCTACCGGCTTGCAATCTGGTCAGTTGCTTTTCCCTGCTGCAGAAAGGTGTGTCTCTTCTGCTAAAGCAAGTGTCTGGGAGGGAGAGGGCCGAGTCTGACCAGGAGGCACCCGGCAGTCACTGGAGATCAGCACATGCCCTCGTAATGCTGAGGACCAACTCACTTAGGAATCGACCCCTCGCATCTTCCCCCAAATCTACTTTTCCTCTCCAAGTAGACTGCAGGCAGAGCTCCCCGCAGGGCTGACACTTAGGAAGAACGTGGAATTACGCTGTCTGTTCTGTGAGCGTTCTGATCTCTGCCTGTACCACATGTACACAGCCAGACACCCTCTACCTCTCTCTCTCTCTCTCCCTTCCTCCCTTCCTCCCTCCCTCCCTTCCCTTCCCTCCCATCTCTCCACAGGGCTGCCTGTTAGGAATTTTGAAGGATCCTCCCTAGTGCACAAGAGGGAGGGCAGAGGAGGCTAATTTGTAAGAAAGGACACTGCTTTAGACAAAAAAGCAAATTAGCCTTGAAAACCCTAATGTGGTACTTTCCCTTGAAGATGTCAATGGAAAACGAAAAACCGGAGGCTACCCACCAGTTTTGTTCTATTCCGTATATTTTAATATATATGTATATATATATATGAAATTCATAGTCTCTTAGGGATTCTCGTTCAATTAAAAGTGTCCATTGCTGACACTTCTGGCGGTAGTTTTTAACGTCTTTTTCAGATCTCCACTTTCATTCACCTATTGGAAAGACCCCTACCCTAGAATGCCCGGAAATTAACTGGATGCTATGTAGTGCAGAGTCAAGGGAACCGATGTTGTACATGAGGAACCCAGGGAAAGGAAGGAGTAAATGGCTTTTACATGTTCCTATGAGTAAGTGCTGCTGTTGTCCTTATATACTTTATATGTGTCTGCTTCGTGTGTGTGTTGTGTGTGTTGTGTGTGTGTGTGTGTGTGTGACACATGCATTCACAAAGCCATGGGCAGATGCATGCATATGCATGGGAGGCCAGAGGGTAACCTCCGATATCATCGTTTAGGCTCTGTCCACCTTGATTTTGTTTCATGGATCTGGGGTTTGGTTTTTTTCTAAGTAAGCTAGACTAGATAGCGGTGACCCCAAGTCCTGGTTAGCCTTACCTCACCAGCATGGGAATCATAATGTGTGCCACCATGCCCAGACCTGCAAATGCAGGATGTGGGGATCCAACTCAGGTCCCCCCGCATGCAAGACAAGCATATTGTCATCTTCCAGCTTTCCATGCTCTCTACGGCAGTGCTTCTCAATGTGTGGGTCATGATCCCCATGGGACACATTTCAGATAAACATCTGATTGACATTATGATTCTTAATAGTAACAAAATTATACTTACAAAGTAGCATTGAAGATGGCTCAGCGATTAAGAGCGCTAACTGCTCATCCAGAGGTCCTGACTTCAATTCCCAGCACCCACATGGTACGTCACAACCATCTCTAATGGGACCCAATACCCTCTTCTGGTGTGTCTGAAGACAACTACAGTGTACTACTCATATACATAAAATAAATAATTCTTTAAAAAAAAAAAAGAAAAAATATTTTATGGTTGAGTGTCACCACAACATGAGGGACACATTGAAGGGTTACAGCATTAAGAAGGTTGAGAACCACTGCTCTAAGGTTCACCATAGAACTAAGCACAGAATAGTTGCTAAACCATTCCCTTTGAATGAATGAGTGAATGAATGAATGAATGAATGAATGGAATGAATGAATGAATGAAAAGATGCTCCTCTAATTTCCCCTATGGTGTCCTAATTACCTGGAATCGTTATTCCATGTTGCTTGACTGGATTCTAATATCATTCACTTCAGGAGTCCCTGAGAGAATCATATCCCTGCCACCAAGGACCTGAAGATTCAAAGCCTGGAACTTTGAGGAGATTCTGGACATACTAGAGAGAGTCGTAAGACTTAAAACTTAATATTTTGTAATCAAGAAATGACAGCATAAGAAACACATCTTGTTACTGACTTGGGGACCTTCACTCTGGTCCATCCTCACCCATAGCCTTCTGAATATTTAGTTCACACTTGCATGGTGCCTGCTTTGTCCTTCCGTCTTCAAAATAACTTTCCATCTTGGTGGAGGTGAGAGGTGCCCAGGAATTGTTTACAAATGTAAGCTATGGAAAATGCTATCAGGTGCCTTAAAAACAAATCTGTTAGGTAGCATAGAGACAAGAGAGTCCTTTCTGGCTAGTTTCTGAGATGAGTCCCAAGGAATAACCAGATAAAATATTTTGGTCCTGCTTAGTTCTAATGTGGACCATGTACTTGTGTCGTGTAGAAAGCACTACAGTTGAAGCTACTTCAAGCCGTGCATGTGAACGGGGGTGGGATTCAGAGAGAGGCAGAGGTGGCTTCGAGTGTGGAGAAATCCAGGTTGAACAAAAGAACGGAGAGAGAGATTTAAGAAGCGTTCGTCTACCAGAGTTGTGATCCTTGGCACATCTACCTTTATTTATAGTTTCCATTGTGTAGAGATCCTTACCCCATATCTGCTGGAAGTTCAGATTCCATCAACGAATGAAGGAATAAAGCCCAACTCTTATGTGCCCCTCACTGAAAGGAAGAAATGATCTCAGGGGCTGTGAGAGTGAGGAATGAATGGAGTAGAAGAAATTACAAGGTATGTTTCTCTCTACCCCAGCCCAGTGTACATGATCAACCAGTCCCAGAGTCCGAACTCATCATGGAGGGGGTGGGGATGGAAAAATAGCACTAGGAGTTAAAATGGCTTTGACAGCATAATTGGAAATTTGCCCCATAATTGGAAAGAGGCTGAGTTTTAGTGAAAACAAGGACCCAAGAAAATCCAGGAAATAAGCAAATCAAATAGGCTGAAAGCTTATGTATTTGTATTGCTTTAGATGCCAAAATTTCCATACATAGGGATGAAATAGTTCCTGACATTTCTGTTTGGGCATTCGTGGGTGCTTTATATTATTAACACCTTTTACTTTCTTAAATTTAATTTTTGACATATATATATACATATATATATTATATATATATATGTAAAGTGAACACAGCCACTCCCTTTTATGTCTTAACTGGAGAGGAATAACCCAGTGTCAGCACTAGGTGCCCTTTTACTTTGTTTATTCTCACAGCTCTAAATGTCAAGACACAGCCAATGGTAAGCTGAGAAGTGACAGGGGTGTCAAATATTACAGATAAAGAATCAGGAGTAAGGATTCATTCTGAAAGAAGGTAGAATGTAGGCGGTGGGTAAAAGGGGGAATAGGGAGAGTGAAGGAGTTATCAGAGTGGGGGAGCACCCCCAGAGGGTGGGGGAACATCCTCAGATAGTAGAGAGGACACTCAGAGGATGGGGAGCACCCCCAAAGGGTGGGGAGCACCCTCTGAGAGTGGAGAGGACACTTAGAGGGTGGGGGAGTACCCTCAGAGCATAGGGGAGCACCCCCAGAGGGTGGGGGAGCATCCTCAGATGGTAGAGAGGATACTCAGAGGGTGGGAGAGCACCCCCAAAGGGTGGGGAGCACCCTCTGAGAGTGGAAAGGATACTTAGAGGATGGGGGAGCACCCCCAGAGGGTGGGGGAGCACTCCAAAGTAGTAGAGGTAGGGACATAGGAAACGTAAACAACCATGGAACACTCCTGGGAATGAAGGATTAATTTATATTAAATAAACATTTACCCAGAAAACACGGATCAACAGATGGGTGGATGAAGAACCGGTGATTTCACATACACTGGAGTGGTTAATACGGTTAAGGAAGAATGGAAGTCATTGTTCTTAGTTAATGCAACAGAGGCCATTGTGTTAAGTGAAAGAAGACAAACTCCAGAAAAGCAGAATGGCTTCTCTCACATGCAGAATCTATATTTTTTTAATTAATTATTTTATTTATTTACATCCCAAAGTTTTCCCCCTTTCTAGTTCCCCCTTGCAGAATGTTTCCTCCATCCCCTTCTTGACCTCTGAGAGGGTAGCCCTCCCCTGGGTATCCTCCCACCCTGGGGCATCAAGTCTCTACAGTATTAGACCTAGCCTTCCACTGAGGTCAGACAAGGGAGTCCTCGGCTACATATGTGCCTGGGGCTTGGCCAAGCTCCTGTTTGCTCTTTGGTTGGTGGCTCTGTCTCCGGGAGCTCCCAGGGTTAGTTGACACTGTTGGTCTTCCTATGGGTTGCGAGTCCCTTCAATTTTTCTAATCTTTCCCCTAACTCTTCCGTAGGGGTACCTGACCTCCATCCAGTGTTTGGCTATGAGTATCTGCATCTGTCTGCTGAGTAGAGCTTCTCAGAGGACAGCCATGCTAGGCTCCTGTCTGCAAGCACAATGTAGCATCAGTAACAGTGTTAGGGTTTGGTGCTCACCCATGGATGGATCCCAAGCTGGTCGGTCATTCCTTCATCTCTGCTCCATTTTTATCCCTGCATTTCTTTTAGACAGGAGCAATTTCGGGTCAAAAGTTAGGCAGATGGATTGGTGTTCTCAGCCCTCAGCTGGGGGCCCTGTTTGACTACTGAAGGCAGACTCTTCAGGTTTCATAACACCACTGTTGAGCATTTCAGCTAAGGTCACCTGTGTTGAGTCCCAGAAGTCTCTCCCATCCCAGGTCTCTGGGACTCCCTAAAGGTTCTCCCTGCCCCCAGTCGCTGCAGCTGCATACCTCCATTCATTCTCCTGACCCTCTGAGCCTCTCTACTGTCTCTCCCCATGTCTAATCCTGCCTCCCTATTCCCATCCTCTCTCCTTTCCCTCCCAAGATCCTCCCTCACTTCCTTTGCCTCTCATGACTATTTTGTTCCTTCTATGTGGGATTTAAGCATCCTCCTTCTTGTTTAGCTTCTTTGGGTATGTGGGGTGTATCATGGGTATTCTGTAGTTTTAAAGAAGACTTGAAAATAGAAGTGGGATCATTCAGGAAGGGAACAGTGGGACCCATATAATGGAAGTACACTATACACGTGTGTATAGGGCTGGAGATGGCTCAGCTGTAAAAGCAGACTGCACACAAGCCAGACAACTATGCTTAATACCTGGAACCCATGTGAACAGCCAGATACATTGGAGCACAGCTGCAATCCCAGCACTCTTACAGTGGCTGAGACAGGAGGATTGCCCTGGACCTTCAGGAACAATAAAACCGAAGAGGGCAGAACAACAGTAGAAAACAAGAGAGACCCTGACTCAAGAAAGTTGGAGGCAGGAATTGACTGAGAAGTTGTCCTCTAAGTTCTACACACACACACACACACACACACACACACACACACACACACACACAAAATTAATGAATTAAAAATCTGCAAATAAAAGGTGGGTCATTGTCACATCTATCAAAAGCCATGAGGTGGCTCTGCCAATCAAGGTGCTGACCGCCAAGTCTAACAAGATGAGTTAAATTCTAGAAACCCACACAACAGAAGTCTGTCTTCTGCTCACGCATGGGATGCAAGACAAACGTTATTTCTTCTACTTACAAAGGTTGTGCATGTTCGCATGTGTGCATGAGTATGTGTGTGCCCATGTGTGCGTGCTTGTGTGTTATATGCTATGATGCATGTGTGGAGACCAGAGGACAAGATTGTGGAGTCAGTCTCCTTTCTACCTACGCATGGGTTTCAGGAATTAAAGTGATTGCCGGGATTTCTCAGCAAGACCTTTACTCACTGAACCATCGGCTAGTAGCCATTAGACCTATATTCAGGCTGCACACAGTAGACACTCAATAGCTACTAATTTCCCACCAATCTCTTACTCATTTTGATAATGAAAATAGAGAAGTTGAATAAATTTGACACACTGCATGGTCAGAATGCACAAACCTGATTTCACTTCCCATGACAGCAACTATTATAACAGCCACCATTACTGCTTAATTTCCCTTTTAATCTACACGCTATCTTACCCTTATTTAGTAGCCCTGGGTGTCAAGAAGTCATCTGAAATTCTTTTTTGGAAAGATATAAGCTACAGCAAATCATACTTGATCTATAGTCTGAACTCTGAAATTTGGCATATTGTGCAATTATTTTCAGCTAAGAACAGAATAGCAATTATAAGACTATTTAGAAATAAGGCAAATCTCCAAAACTAATGTTTATTTGATCATAAATGATGCATCTAATTTTATTGGACATGTCTCTTTTTTTACTAAGATAGAAAGGAACATCTGCATTTGGCTGAGACAAAGGTAACAGGGCAGATTTATTTTCCCAAATGAATCAGACAAAAACTGTACCAAATACCTGAAGCTCTGCTTCCCGAGACAAAGGATAGAAGACCAAATGGGATGACCCAAAAGGAATAAGAAACAAATGAGAAACAGTTTATAATTATCACAGACTTGGATTAAGATTGTTTCCAGGTCACAGAAGAGAGAGCATTCAAGTAGAGAAAGTGGTCTCCCGCCCAAAGCAGATAGATGGACAGAGTTCAGGAGACAGGGTACCGGAGAGGAAGAAAGTACACTGATGGCCTTTGGGAGACCTTCAGAGTAACAGTCATCAAACGATCAGCTGAAAGCTGATCCCCACGTGGGAAGAAACCATTACTCACTGCTAGCACTGTGAGTGGATGGTCAGTAACACCCCCTCCCCAACTCCCACATCCCAGTCCCCAGGATCTCTATGTACCAGGATAACAGGATTAAGAGAAGCCATAAGGTAAGGCTTGGAGCCTAGGAAATGGCTTAGCAGATTAACGCCATCTATTCTCTCAAGACTGAGGAGCAAAAGTCAAGCCCTGGAGTCTGCAGGAGGGAAGGGAGAGCGGACTCACACAAGTTGTCTTTCACTTCCTCACAGGCAGGCAGGCAGGCAGGCAGGCAGGCAAACACACACACACACACACACACACACACACACACACACACACACACACACAAATAATTTAAACAAAATGTTAAAGGTGGGGACTACTTGGATGTCCATAAGCAATGTACTCTTGAAGGGGACTGCACAACTCTCTTTCTTTGCTGTAGCATAGGATGAGACTGTTTATCCACACTTGTGTTTCCACCATGATTTGCCCATTACCTTCAGACCATGCCTAATCTTGAGCATAAGATATCCAAAACTATTAAGGTTTGGACTTGTTGTATATTATAATGCCAAGTGTGGGCCCCCAAGACCTAATTGCCCCAGAGAATCTGCAAGTAGACCCAAGTGGCGCTATGTGACCTTGCCCTCAAGTTATTTCTGATTGGTAAATGAAATTGCCAACAGCCAATAGCTGGCAGAAGAGACATAGGATAGGGCTTAGTATTCCCCAGCCTGGGGTCAGAGGAGAACCACACAAGGGAGAAGGTGAAGGAGGAATGGAGGAGAAGCTGCCACAGTTTGGGTGAGCTATGAAAACGTGGCCCTGAGGGTTGGCCAATTGGAGTTAAGAGCAGCCCAGATGAGGCAAAGTAAGTAATAACTTAGGGTTATCGATAAATAAATAGATTCTAACAGCATCGAGGGTAGATATCTGCCTAGTTCTATTGCCTATTAAGGCTTATCATAAATATAAATGTTGTGTGTCTTTTACCTGGGAACTAAATGGTCTAAGGGAACGGGGTAGAAACCCTGGATTAGAATTTAAAATGTCTACAACACAAAACTCCGGGAAAAGAGTAGCTCCTTTTTTACTGTATAGGTAGCCTGTGACAGTGGCTCTGTTCTACAAATGAAGAGTTGATTATCATGGCTAGGGAACAGCTATGTAAAAGTGTCAGGAAGAATAGTGCCTACTGCTCACATGGGGGCCAGAATAGTGTGTGCTCACAGAGGCCAGCCTGGGAAACCTCATAAATCATGAAACATTAGCAGAATCCTCGGAAGGCACTTAGTCAGTAAAGAGTAATTAGCTATAGATTGATCACTAACCTGAATCTGCCTAACACTTCTGAGAAGTGGGATCTCAAAGGAGTAAATGGGCTTCACACAGCTGAGCTCCATACTTAATCTTAAAATAATATTTGTAAAAAACATGCAAAAAATATACAGAAGCTAACAAGATAAAACTTACAATGTCTCAAATTTATTATAAAAAACACTATTCGTGAAAACTGGAAATGCTTGGTCCCTAAGTAGAAAATAACCCACTGCCTACACAAAAATGAACAGGAAATAACGTGAAAATATACATAACTATTCACTTCAGAGATATGAAAGATTTTTGTATTGGTTTTGTTATTTTGTTATTGGTGGCTGTTTTGTTTTATTTTGGTTTTCCTTTTTCTTTTGAGAGATGGCTTTTCTGGGTAACCCTAGCTGTTCTGGAATTCACTCTGTAGAGCAGATTGGCCTTAACCTCAGATATCTGATTCCTGAGTGCTGGAGTTAAAGGTATGCATCATCACTACCCAGCAACATGCACAATTTTTAAATGATTTGTTTTCCTATTAAAGTGTATGTGTATATTTATACAAACGGATACCACATGTACATGGGTATGCTTCAACCAAAAGAGGACATCAGATCCCCCAGAGCTCGAGTTACAGCCAGATGTGAGCTGCCAGATGTGGGCTCTAAGAACTAAAAGCTAGGTCCTCTAGAAGACAAGATGGTGTTCTTAACCGCTGGGAAATCAACAAAACCTTTAAAGACTAAAGAAAATTAGAATTAGTAAGTTGTGATACAATTTGAAAGCAATTAATTGGTAATTCATAGGCCTGAAAGAAAGGCACAGAAAATAGAGATGAAACAAGGCCTGAGATTTCTCTAAGTCATGTGTGTGCTAAGAAAAACCTAATCATGATAAACAGGGAGAAAACTACACTGAGATACATTGTTCCTAAAGGCACCAACATCAGTGATAGCAGTCACACAGGCACAGACATGTCACATGCAGAGGAGCACGGATGACTATGACAGTAGACTACTGTAGATTCCTTGTTGAAAACAAGGAGTGTATGAACACCAAGGGATAGTCTTCACAAAACAAAACAAACAAAAGCTTTCAGCATGGAACTCTATGCCCTATAAAATGTATTTCAAGAATGAAAACAAGCCTTCTCCAGACATCTTCTCTGCTTGCTGAGTCCTCTGGGGGCATCCCCAACTGCCCTGAGCCGTCTGCTATCCTAGTGGACCTCCATTCTGCCACCCCCTCTCTACCCACCCCCATGAGACCTACAGATCCTGAACCACAGAGCCCTGCAGATCCATACAGCCAAAGGCTACTCGTCAGAGGCCTGCCCCACCAGGACCATCAAGGTTAACCTCCTCACCCAATACCTACTATAACAAGAACAGACAGGGGCCAAAGCCGTCCAGATGGCTAAAGGCCCTAGAAAGAACTCAATCGACAAAAGCCGGGATGATAGGACACCTTCAAAGCACAGCTACCCTACTACAGCAAGCCCGGGATATCCTAACACAACCGAAACACAAGAAAACAACCTTACATCCGATCTTATAAAGATGATAGATGATTAAAGACAAAACAAAAATTCTGTAAAGAAATACAAGGAAAATACAATTAACAGGCGAAGGAAATAAATAAGACTGTTCAAGACCTGAAAATAGAGATAGAAGCAATAAAGAAAACAGAAACGGAGCAAATCCTGGAGATGAAAAACCTTTAGGAGAGCAAGACAGATGCAAGCATCACTGACAGAGTACAGGAGATGGAAGAGAGAGCCTACGGCATAGAAGAGACAACAGAAGAAATTGATATGTCAGTCATAGAAAATTTTAAATAAAAAAAAATTGGGGGTACCATGAAAAGACCTAACCGAAGAAAAATAGGAGAAGGCAAAGTGTCCCAGCTCAAACGTCCAGAAAATATTTTGATTTCCACCATGAAAGAGATAGGAACTACACAGGAAGACGAACAGAGTCAACTAACCTGGACCCTTGGAGCTCTCAGAGACTGAACCACCAACCAAAGAACATACACAGTCTGGACTTAGCTCCCCAAACCCCCAGGCCCAACATATGTAGCGGATGTGCAGCTTGGTCTTCATGTGAGACCCGAACAACTGGAGTGGGGCCTATCCCAGAAGCTGTTGCCTGTCTGTGGGATGTGTTCTTCTGGCTGGGCTGCCTTGTCTGGACTCAGTGGGAGAGGATGTGCCTAGCCCCGCAGAGACTTGATGTGCTAGGGTGCAGGAATGTCCAGGGTCAGGGATATCCCTCTCACTCCACTCTCTCAGAGGAAATCGGGAAGTCATGGGAGGAAGGATTATGGGAAGGTGACCAGGTGGAGAGACAGTAAATGGGATAAAGTGAAGCGATAAAAATAAATTTAAAAAGAATGGAAACAAAACACAGACAAATGGAGTCAACAAAAGGCAAAGGAGTTCAGGAAAACATCTCCTGTCTCCATGGCTTCAGCAGTGAGTTCTACTTAGGAAGAAGTAGGACTAATTTTACATTAATTCTTTGAGAGATCATTGAAGAGAAGGGATTCTGGACTCTGATAAAACATCTTATCAACCAAAACAAAGACTTGAATGAACACTTAAAGACTAAAACTCAGTGTGAATCTGGGGTCAATAGTCACCAAATTGATCTCTGGAATTGACAGAAGTTCTTAGCCTCTACCCTAGCTGCTTGAGGACAAATGGATTCTAAATTCATGCGAGACTGAGAGGGACATAGAATAGTCAAAACACCTGGAAAAGAAAGATCGGAGAATATATCATTTCAAAGTTTATGACAGTCTTCGGTAGACACATAGCTTAACAAACCTGGACCGGGTCCAGCCAGATACCCGCACAAACATAACAGGTCATTTAAAACAAAGATGCCAAGACAAAGCCCTGGAGAAGGGCTATTCTAAGAACCCATTCTGGAAAAGTAGGGTATTCATAAACAGGACTGGGCTTCAATCTACGGAAGTCCAACCTTAGAACGTGGAAATTTAGTTCAACATGTATCCCTACATCCTAAACACTGTAACGCTTGTGGAGGAGAACACGAGGTGAGGGGAGGGGTGCTGAGGAGACCGCAGAGCGGAGAACGTGCTTGCTCTCTACACACGGACTAGAATTTGCATCCCAGAACCAGGTCAATTTCAGATGGATTTGGCACAGCCCCAACAGTCCCGGTGTTTAGGAGGTGGACCTGGTGATCCTTTCCTGAGGCAAGCTGACTAGCTACACAAACTGAACTGTCAAGCTCTGGGTTTAATGTAGAGATCCTATCTGTGTTAGTGAGGGTTTCTATTCATGCACAAAACGTCATAACCAAGAAGCAAGTTGGGTAGGAAAAGGTTTATTCAACTTACGCTTCCACAAAGTTCATCCTCAAAGGAAGCCAGGACTGGAACTCACCCTGGGCAGGAACTTGGAGGCAGGAGCTGACGCAGAGGCCATGGAGGAGTGACACTTACTGGCTTGCTCAGCCTCCTTTCTTATAGAACCCAGGACTACCACAGCCCAGGGATGGCTCCACCCACAATGGGCTGGGCCCTCCCACCCTTGACCACTGATTGAGAAAATGCCTTACAGCTGGATCTCATGGCAGCACTTCCTTAAGAGAGGCTCCTTTCTGTGGTAACTCCGGCTTGTGTCAAGTGGACACACAAGACCAGCCAGTATAACTGACCTCTTGCCAACCTGACACACAAACACGTCACTACTAAACCTCGAGCCTTACATTCTTATTCATCCCCGAGAGCTAAATGACTTTAAACGTTCCACAGTCTTTACAAATTCTCACATATTACAATTTCCATCTCTTTAAAATATCAAATCTCTTTTGAAATTCAAATTCTTCTTACAATTCAAAGTCTCTTAACTGTGGGCTCCACTAAAATACTTCTTACTTCAAGAGAGTAAAAAAAAAAAAATATTAGGGCACAGTCACAATCAACAACGAAGTCAAACTCTAACCGTCCAATGTCTGGGCTCCTCCAGGGGCTTGGGTCACGCCTCCAGTACGGCTCTTTGTAGCACACATTGTCTTCTAGGCCTCCGTTGCCTGATGGCCACTGCTGCTGCTGTTCTTGGTGGTCATCTCATGGAGTCTGCTGCTGCAAATGCACCTTCACAAGTAGCCTCTCATGGGCTCTTTTCACAGTGCCAAGCCTCCACCGCTCTGCATGAGCCCTTCAGTCCTGGGCCCTCAACTGCCACTGAGGCTGCACCTTTACCAATGGCCTCTCCTGGCCTCTCCCAGTGCCAAGCATCAGCTGCTACCCCTTCGTGTTTCAAAACCAATATCACCTGGGAGACTCTTAGACGCTACCAAGTCCAGCCATAGCACGAGCTACAATCTTGGCTATCTCTGGAACGCAACCTCTTTGTGCTCTTAGAAAATACTTCCCAGAAGATCTCGCCCCAGTGATCACTGCTTATTTCTCAGCTCCAGCTGACCAGCATCAATAGTCCCAGTAATGCAAAGGTTCGATTTAACAGTCCTGGTATCTTGTTAATCACAGCTGATTCCTCAGTGCCAGCTAATCAAAACGACAGAATCTTCACAATCAAAACCGCAACAGCCCTGATAAGTCTTTAATCTTCCCTCTGACATTTCACAAGCCAGGCCTTCATCTTCTGCACTGTTCTCAACATTATCTTCCAAGCTACTACGGAACATCCCACAGAGCTCTTCTAGCCCAGCGTTCCAAAGTCCTCCCACAGTCCTCATGGAAAAACAACAAAAACATGGCCAGGCTGTCACAGGAACGCCCCACTATGCTGGTACCAGGTTCTCTCTTAGGGTTTTACTGCTGTGAACAGACACCATGACCAAGGTAACTCTTACAAGGACAACATTTAATTGGGGCTGGCTTACAGGTTCAGAGGTTCAGTCCAGTAACAAACATCAAGGCGGGAGCATGGCAGCATCCAGGCAGGCTTGGTGCAGGAGGAGCTGAGAGTTCCACATCTTCAACTGCAGGCCTCTAAAAGAAGACTGACTTCCAGGCAGCTAGAATGAGGGTCTTAAGCCCACCCCCAGGGTTACACACCTACTCCAAAAAAGCCACACCTCCTAATAGTGCCACTCCCTGGGCCAAGCATATGCAAACCATGGCACTATCTCAGTAAGTAAAGTGGAGAGTAACATAAACAAACCACCTGCTGTTAACCTTCTAGCCTCTGTGCACACGAGCTGTCTGTCTGTCTGCCTGCCTGCCTGCCTGCCTGTCTCTTTCTCTCATATGTGCACCATATGCAAATGAACATGTATACAGACACACGCCAACCACATATAAACACATGCAAAAATAATATTTTTTTTCATTTTCTTAAACTTGAAAAATATTTAACCAATAACAAAATAACACTTTGAGATGTTATTTTTAGACGTAGTTGATTATGGGAAAAAGAAGGAGACTTTCACGTTGGGAGCTGAAGAGACAAGAGGAGGGACCATCACAGCCCTGGCTGTTGGAGGAAGAAAGAGCTCCAGGCAAAATTTAACATGAATCACCAGCAGCTGGCAAAGTGATTTTTTTTAAAAAAAGGATCTGGTGGAGAGATCTTCCTTCAGAGACTGGATCTTGGTAGAGCCCTCTGCTTATTTCTGCCCCATCTCTTTTGCCTTGCTCTGCACCCATTCTCAAATGTTCCCCATACCCTCGTCTCTTGAAAGCCTTCAAAATGGCACCACACGCTGGAGACTGTGCCTTCAAAGGCTGAGGCTATGGGGGATGCTTGAGAACCGTAACTAGAGCCCAGAATGTTGGCCCAAGTCCTCCTGCTGACTTTACCACGTCAGACTATTGGCTGTGAGTTCCTGTCTGGCAAGAATGCAGTGCTCAGGTGTGGATACAAAGCAGCCAACTGGAGGTAGCTTGGAGCCACGGAGACCCAAGAGGAGCTGAGCATGGAAGACCCAGCTGCTCTGGACAAGCCCGCGTTTGGACAGGTCTCCCTGGGCTCTCTATTACCATCCCAGAGGTCTTGGCTCAGAGGCTGGCCCTGTCTTGCTACAGCGAGGCTTGAGTTCACACCCCAAGTCGCTTACGGAAAGGTCATCACATTTGCAGGACAAGCATCTTACCAACTGAGCCATCTTCCAGGCCCTGCATTAATTTTTTAACGTTGCCTTTGGAAATTTTATACCAAATTACATTCTGATTCCTCCACTTAGACTCAACTGCTTTTCTTAATGACATCTTCCATCTTTAGGTAGACATTTTTCTGTGTCTGGACTATGATAAAAATTTTATATTCTGCTCTCTTTCCTTGTAGTCCTTCCGCGATGTGTTACCGTTTCCTCCTTTGGATTTCTAGAAAACAAACAGGGATCTGACACATCAGCTTCTGTAAAAACTACCTAAGTATTGAGAATTCTCCTGTGGCTGAACATGTATGGTTTCTACTCACTGTTTTCTATTTTAGGTACTTGTGAGCAGTGTATCTTTTTATAGGTTCCGTGCATTTTCTTCTAATATATGTTCGTATTAAAATGTGGATTTTAATCAGTGTTCAGAGTTTGGGTTTTGGGTAAGTGACTGGGTCCGACTGTATCAATGAGCTAGCTAGCCCATGAGTTCATAATCTGATGAGCTGTTGGAAGCTGGCGGGAATGCAGGGGATGATATCTACCTAGGAGGAAGTGGTCCCTGAGTGTGCCCCTGAGGCCTGTCTCTTGTCTGCCTTCTCCTCTTCTCTTCCTTTTCCTTCTAGTTCCCCCAAATGAAGCTAAAATTTTAATGGTAACGAAAGTATTTCCCTGCTGAAGGATTAAATTCTCTCAGGGTGTCACTTTTCCCTCATGAACACCTTTTTATAAAGACATATCAGCTTCTCATGGGTTGGGGCCATTTACCGCAGATGGCAACTTAATTTCCATGCATTTTAAAAATAAACCGGGCTGGATATTTCTTCTTTGGGGGGGCCTGTGTGTGTGCGTGCACATTTGTTGGAAATGTGGTGATTTTAGAGCTTTTATGAGCTCTTTATGCCATTTCATAATAAATCCCCTCCCATTATATTAATAGATTTGAAGATGAACAGAGACCCCCCCCCACGATGCTTGGGCTTCCTGCCACTGCTTAAAGAGAAAATATTTTATTTAGTTGCTACTATTTAATCTTTATGACAACTGTACGGATATTTCAAAAGTACTTAAGAATCTTCCCGAATTCCTTTACTCCTTGCTGGGAGAAGACAAGACAGAGCAACTAGGGGAAGGTTTTATTCTAAAAATGGCAGTTAGACACAGGAGGGCCCAAGGCACACTTTGTAGCACATCACTGAAAACCAGTACAATGAAAAGAGGACTAAAAGCTCTGCACAGGGAGGGCATGGCCCACCATGGCAGGAATGATGTGACGGCGTGACTAACCCTACCTGTGGAAGCTGGAGTGTGAGAACCCAGCAACATCACATCCCAGACAGTGTGCAGAGAGAGGAATGTTGTTGCTCACCCCTAGCCTGTGAGATGATGCCACCACATTTAGGAGGGGTTTCCTTCTTCGGTTAAGCCACTCTGGAAGTACGTTCCTAGGCAGGCCCAGCGGTGACTCTCCTAGGTCAGTCTCCTAAACCCTGTCACCCAACACAGTGTCACAGCCTACCACACTGTGTCACAGTCCACCACACAGTGTCACAGCCCACCACTCAGTGTCACAGTCCACCACACAGTGTCACAGTCCACCACTTAGTGTCACAGTCCACCACACAGTGTCACAGCCCACCACACAGTGTCACAGTCCACCACTCAGTGTCACAGTCCACCACACAGTGTCACAGTCCACCACACACAGTGTCACAGTCTACCACACAGTGTCACAGTCCACCACACAGTGTCACAGCCCACCACACAGTGTCACAGTCCACCACACAGTGTCACAGTCCACCACACACAGCGTCACAGTCCACCACTCAGTGTCACAGTCCACCACACACAGTGTCACAGTCCACTCAGTGTCACAGTCCACCACACAGTGTCACAGTCCACCACACACAGTGTCACAGCCCACCACACAGTGTCACAGTCCACCACACAGTGTCACAGCCCACCACACAGTGTCACAGTCCACCACACAGTGTCACAGTCCACCACACAGTGTCACAGCCCACCACACAGTGTCACAGCCTACCACACAGTGTCACAGTCCACCACACAGTGTCACAGTCTAACACACAGTGTCACAGTCCACCACACAGTGTCACAGCCCACCACACAGTGTCACAGACCACCACACAGTGTCACAGTCCACCACACAGTGTCACAGTCCACCACACACAGTGTCACAGTCCACCACTCAGTGTCACAGTCCACCACACAGTGTCACAGCCCACCACACAGTGTCACAGTCCACCACACAGTGTCACAGCCCACCACACAGTGTCACAGTCCACCACTCAGTGTCACAGTCCACCACACAGTGTCACAGTCTAACACACAGTGTCACAGTCCAGTCTACCACACAGTGTCATAGTCCACCACACAGTGTCACAGTCCACCACACAGTGTCACAGCCCACCACACAGTGTCACAGTCCACCACACAGTGTCACAGTCCACCACACAGTGTCACAGTCTACCACACACAGTGTCACAGCCTACCACACAGTGTCACAGTCCACCACACAGTGTCACAGTCCACCACACAGTGTCACAGTCCACCACACACAGTGTCACAGTCCACCACACAGTGTCACAGTCCACCACACAGTGTCACAGTCCACCACTCAGTGTCACAGTCCACACACACAGCGTCACAGTCCAGTCTACCACACAGTGTCACAGTCCACCACACAGTGTCACAGCCTACCACACAGTGTCACAGTCCACCACACAGTGTCACAGTCCACCACACAGTGTCACAGTCCACCACACAGTGTCACAGTCCACCACACAGTGTCACAGTCCACCACACAGTGTCACAGTCCACCACACAGTGTCACAGCCCACCACACAGTGTCACAGTCCACCACACAGTGTCACAGTCCACCACACACAGTGTCACAGTCCACCACTCAGTGTCACAGTCCACCACACACAGCGTCACAGTCCACCACTCAGTGTCACAGTCCACCACACAGTGTCACAGTCCACCACACAGTGTCACAGTCCACCACTCAGTGTCACAGTCCACCACACAGTGTCACAGTACCACCACACAGTGTCACAGTCCACCACACACAGTGTCACAGTCCACCACACAGTGTCACAGTCCACCACACAGTGTCACAGTCCACCACACAGTGTCACAGTCCACCACACAGTGTCACAGTCTACCACACACAGTGTCACAGTCCACCACACAGTGTCACAGTCCACCACACAGTGTCACAGTCTACCACACACAGTGTCACAGTCCACCACACAGTGTCACAGTCCACCACACACAGTGTCACAGTCCACCACTCAGTGTCACAGTCCACCACACAGTGTCACAGTCCACCACACAGTGTCACAGTCCACCACTCAGTGTCACAGTCCACCACACAGTGTCACAGTCTACCACACACAGTGTCACAGTCCACCACACAGTGTCACAGTCTAACACACAGTGTCACAGTCCACCACACAGTGTCACAGTCTACCACACACAGTGTCACAGTCCACCACACAGTGTCACAGTCCACCACACACAGTGTCACAGTCCACCACACAGTGTCACAGTCCACCACACAGTGTCACAGTCCACCACACACAGTGTCACAGTCCACCACACAGTGTCACAGTCCACCACACAGTGTCACAGTCCACCACACACAGTGTCACAGCCCACCACACAGTGTCACAGTCCACCACACAGTGTCACAGACCACCACACAGTGTCACAGTCCACCACACAGTGTCACAGTCCACCACACAGTGTCACAGTCTACCACACACAGTGTCACAGTCCACCACACAGTGTCACAGCCCACCACACAGTGTCACAGTCCACCACACAGTGTCACAGTCCACCACACAGTGTCACAGTCCACCACACACAGTGTCACAGCCCACCACACAGTGTCACAGTCCACCACACAGTGTCACAGTCCACCACACAGTGTCACAGTCCACCACACAGTGTCACAGTCTAACACACAGTGTCACAGTCCATCACACAGTGTCACAGTCCACCACACACAGTGTCACAGTCCACCACACAGTGTCACAGTCCACCACACACAGTGTCACAGTCCACCACACAGTGTCACAGTCCACCACACACAGTGTCACAGTCCACCACACAGTGTCACAGTCTACCACACACAGTGTCACAGTGTCACAGTCCACCACACAGTGTGTCACAGTGTCCCTGCGCACCACACACAGTGTCACAGTGCTACCACACAGTGTCACAGCCCACCACACAGTGTCACAGCCCACCACACAGTGTCACAGTCCACCACACACAGTGTCACAGTCCACCACACAGTGTCACAGCCCACCACACAGTGTCACAGTCCACCACACAGTGTCACAGTCCACCACACAGTGTCACAGTCCACCACACAGTGTCACAGTCCACCACACAGTGTCACAGTCCACCACACAGTGTCACAGCCCACCACACAGTGTCACAGTCCACCCCACACAGTGTCACAGTCCACCACACAGTGTCACAGTCCACCACACACAGTGTCACAGTCCACCACACACAGTGTCACAGTCCACCACACAGTGTCACAGTCCACCACACAGTGTCACAGCCCACCACACAGTGTCACAGTCCACCACACAGTGTCACAGTCCACCACACAGTGTCACAGCCCACCACACAGTGTCACAGTCCACCACACAGTGTCACAGTCCACCACACAGTGTCACAGTCTACCACACAGTGTCACAGTCCACCACACAGTGTCACAGTCCACCACACACAGTGTCACAGTCCACCACACAGTGTCACAGTCCACCACACAGTGTCACAGTCTACCACACACAGTGTCACAGTCCACCACACACACAGTGTCACAGTCCACCACACACAGTGTCACAGTCCCCACACACAGTGTCACAGTCCCCCACACAGTGTCACAGTCCACCACACAGTGTCACAGTCCACCACTCAGTGTCACAGTCCACCACACAGTGTCACAGTCCACCACACAGTGTCACAGTCCACCACACAGTGTCACAGTCCACCACACACAGTGTCACAGTCCACCACACAGTGTCACAGTCCACCACACCACCACACACAGTGTCACAGTCCACCACACAGTGTCACACTCTACCACACACAGTCACAGTCACAGTGTCACAGTCCACCACACAGTGTCACAGTCTACCACACAGTGTCACAGTCCACCACTCAGTGTCACAGTCCACCACACACAGTGTCACAGCCCACCACTCAGTGTCACAGTCCACCACACAGTGTCCACCACACAGTGTCACAGTCCACCACACAGTGTCACAGTCTACCACACAGTGTCACAGTCCACCACACAGTGTCACAGTCCACCACACAGTGTCACAGTCCACCACACAGTGTCACAGTCTACCACACAGTGTCACAGTCCACCACACACAGTGTCACAGTCCACCACACACAGCGTCACAGTCCACCACTCAGTGTCACAGTCTAACACACAGTGTCACAGTCCACCACACAGTGTCACAGTCCACCACACAGTGTCACAGTCCACCACACAGTGTCACAGTCTACCACACAGTGTCACAGTCCACCACACAGTGTCACAGTCCACCACACAGTGTGACACACTCCCACACACTGTGACACAGCCCACCACAGTGTCACAGTCCACCACACAGTGTCACAGTCCACCACACAGTGTCACAGCCCACCACTCAGTGTCACAGCCCACCACACAGTGTCACAGTCCACCACACAGTGTCACAGTCCACCACACACAGTGTCACAGTCCACCACACACAGCGTCACAGTCCACCACCAGTGTCACAGTCCACCACACACAGCGTCACAGTCCACCACTCAGTGTCACAGTCCACCACACACAGCGTCACAGTCCACCACTCAGTGTCACAGTCTACCACACAGTGTCACAGTCCACCACACAGTGTCACAGTCCACACACACAGTGTCACAGCCCACCACACAGTGTCACAGTCCACCACACAGTGTCACAGTCCACCACACAGTGTCACAGTCCACCACACAGTGTCACAGTCCACCACACAGTGTCACAGTCCACCACCCAGTGTCACAGTCCACCGCACAGTGTCACAGTCCACCACACAGTGTCACAGTCCACCACACAGTGTCACAGTCCACCACACAGTGTCACAGTCCACCACACAGTGTCACAGTCCACCACACAGTGTCACAGTCCTACCCACACAGTGTCACACTCCACCACACAGTGTCACAGTCCACCACACACAGTGTCACAGTCCACCACACCCCACACAGTGTCACAGTCCACCACACAGTGTCACAGCCCACCACACAGTGTCACAGTCCACCACTCAGTGTCACAGTCCACCACACACAGTGTCACAGTCCACCACACAGTGTCACAGTCCACCCACAGTGTCACAGTCCACCACACAGTGTCACAGTCCACACACACAGTGTCACAGTCCACCACACAGTGTCACAGTCCACCACACAGTGTGTCACTCCACAACACACAGTGTCACAGTCCACCACACAGTGTCACAGTCCACCACACAGTGTCACAGTCCACCACACAGTGTCACAGTCCACCACACACAGCGTCACAGTCCACCACACAGTGTCACAGTCCACCACACAGTGTCACAGTCCACCACACAGTGTCACAGTCCACCACACAGTGTCACAGTCCACCACTCAGTGTCACAGTCCACCACACAGTGTCACAGTCCACCACACACAGTGTCACAGTCCACCACACAGTGTCACAGTCCACCACTCAGTGTCACAGTCCACCACACAGTGTCACAGCCCACCACACAGTGTCACAGTCCACCACACACAGCGTCACAGTCCACCACACAGTGTCACAGTCCACCACACAGTGTCACAGTCCACCACACAGTGTCACAGTCCACCACACAGTGTCACAGTCCACCACACAGTGTCACAGTCCACCACACAGTGTCACAGTCCACACCACACACAGCCACACTGTCCCACACACAGTCTCACACTCCCACACACAGTGTCACACTCCACCACACAGTGTCACAGTCCCCCACACAGTGTCACAGTCCACCACACAGTGTCACAGTCCACCACACAGTGTCACAGTCCACCACACACAGCGTCACAGTCTAACACACAGTGTCACAGTTCACCACACACAGCGTCACAGTCCACCACACAGTGTCACAGTCCACCACACAGTGTCACAGTCCACTACACAGTGTCACAGTCCACCACACAGTGTCACAGTCCACCACAACAGTGTCACAGTCCACCACACACAGTGTCACAGTCCACCACACAGTGTCACAGTCCACCATACAGTGTCACAGTCCACCACACACAGTGTCACAGTCCACCACACAGTGTCACAGTCCACCACACACAGTGTCACAGCCCACCACACAGTGTCACAGTCCACCACACAGTGTCACAGTCCACCACTCAGTGTCACAGTCCACCACACACAGTGTCACAGTCCACCACACAGTGTCACAGTCCACCACACAGTGTCACAGTCCACCACACAGTGTCACAGTCCACCACACAGTGTCACAGTCCACCACACACAGTGTCACAGTCCACCACACAGTGTCACAGTCCACCACACAGTGTCACAGTCCACCACACAGTGTCACAGTCCACCACACAGTGTCACAGTCCACCACACAGTGTCACAGTCCTCCTTTCCTTTTCATCTCAGCCAGCTTCTTTGTGTGTGTGTGTGTGTGTGTGTGTGTGTGTGTGTGTGTGTTACTACTATGACTTACTGTAGTAAAGCTGATTGTGACATCAAAAGGTCAGATTTATTTTTTCACCTTGATTGCCACATATTTTTTTTTTTATTAACTTGAGTATTTCTTATATACATTTCGAGTGTTATTCCCTTTCCCGGTTTCCGGGCAAACATCCCCCTCCCCCCTCCCCTTCCTTATGCGTGTTCCCCTCCCCATCCTCCCCCCCTTGCTTCCCTCTCCCCAACAGTCTAGTTCACTGGGGGTTCAGTCTTAGCAGGACCCAGGGCTTCCCCTTCCACTGGTGCTCTTACTAGGATATTCATTGCTACCTATGAGGTCAGAGTCCAGGGTCAGTCCATGTATAGTCTTTGGGTAGTGGCTTAGTCCCTGGAAGCTCTGGTTGCTTGGCATTGTTGTACATATGGGGTCTCGAGCCCTTCAAGCTCTTCCAGTTCTTTCTCTGATTCCTTCAACAGGGTCCTATTCTCAGTTCAGTGGTTTTGCTGGCATTCGCCTCTGTATTTGCTGTATTCTGGCTGTGTCTCTGGGAGACTCAGCCAGCTTCTTATTCAGAACCACACTATCTCTGTGTTTACGGTTTACTTTTTAATTTACTTTTTATTACAGCTCATTCAGGTAAATTTTCCTTTTATAATAACAAACTAAAGTTGTAACCGGCAGCATGCAGAAAATAATTATGGTCTTTGTAATTGTATTGTTTTATATATATATATATATATATATATATATATATATATATATATATATACACATATATATTCGTATATTCTTAAAGTAAGTAATTCACTGCCCGTTTATTCCAATGGCCAATTTTTTTCCCAATGCAATGTTACTGGTTCAATTATTGTTGCTATAAAAACACTCTATTTTGGGAGATAATTATCGTTGTCTTCATTAGTCCTCTAATGTTCTTGTCTATCTTTCCAAGCATATTATAGAATTAAATATTTTCAATTTTACAAATGCCAAGGCCATCGTAGGGTATTTTAAGTGAAGTTACATTAAAGTTACCCATTAAACCACAGACAATTTCCTTTCTCATTTGATCTTCCTGTCCTGGGGTATGACATATTTCTATATATATCTAAAGTTTTTTTTTCTCATTAAAAAATTGTGGAATTTTTGAGATATGTATTATACAGCTCCACACAAGTTTAATTAACATGTAATTCAATTTCATGGCTGTTGTAAACTGGAAGTATTTTTATATTTTTAGATGCCTAATAAATGTAACCAAGTGTCAGACCGATTCTTTTGTTATATCTCTTGACCAGCAGTTTCCCTTCACAGCTTTTATTATTGGTAGCTTTGAGACTGGGTGATTTAGCTCTTATAATATACAATCATAGTTTCCCGGCAGTGATCCTTAGGAAGCCTTGTTTATTTTCTGCACATTATTGTGCAGATATAACAGTAGAAATATCTATAACATGGTTCTATCAAAGCCCCGTTCCAGGCTTGGATCTGATATGGAGCCCAAAGAGTTTTTAGGTGAAGCCTCGCTCCACCACGCATCTGTGTTCAGAGACTGGGCTTTGATGACATAACTGGGTCTGGCCTTACAGACAGGCTGGTCCATGAATTCCAAACCTGATGGATTGTTGGGTGGTGATGGAATCTTAGGAGGTGGGACCTGATCGCAGGAGGAGGCCCCTGGGAGTGTGCTCCCCTCCCCTTTATTTCTCTCTCATCCCCCTTTCTCTACTTCTCTCTTCCTCTCCTCCCTCTCTTCCCCATGGATTCCACGAGGTGAACAGCTTTGGCTCACCATGTCCTTCCTTCTAGGATGTTCTGCGTTAGCATGGGCACAAAGCACTTGAGCCAGCTGACCGCAGACAGACACCTACATGGGCCCAAATTAATCTTTCCTCCTTTCAGTTGTCCTTCTCAGATAGTCGTCTTTCCTTGAAATCAACTCATATCCTACCTTTACGCCAACCCAGTTCCTCCAGAGCCTGGCTTTCCTGATGCCAACATAATCCTACCATCTGCCCTCTGCCCTCTGCAGCCATCCTCTCTCACAGGGATCACTGTCATGGCACTGGGGTGACCTTTTAGCACTGAGATCAGATCTCTTAAAGCTTGAAAGCCCCTGAAGCCCTTAGAACGTGATCTGCCAGCTCCATCAGTGGGGTTCTTCCTGTTCTCCCCCTTCACCTCTGGAGCTGCAGGAGATCCTTGGCATTCTCTGAACATAAGCTCTTTGCACTCTCTTTTCTTTCTTGGGCAAACCTTTCCCCAGGTCTCTACACAATTCATTTTGTCAGTTCCTCCTTATGCTGTTCAGAAGTCAGATGCTCAGGGAGACCTTGCTAGACTCCCCCAACCCATTTTGTTAAACAGGGTGCCACCTGCCATTTCTTCTGTGTGTTTATTTCTTATCTCTATCTTCACACGCACACACACACACACACACACACACACACAAACATGTACACATACACACTCAAACATGCACAGACACACATGTGCACATACATGCCCACACACTTACACACACACACACTTACACATACACACATGCACAGACACACACTAAAACATGCACATATACACTCAAACATGCACATACGCATTCATACATGCACAAACAGACACACTCGCACATAAACACACAGAGAGACACTCACACATGCACACTCACACATACACACATGCACATACTCACACAGACACATATACACACTCATACATATATACATGCACACACATGCATAGACACATATGTATGCAAGCACATGCATACTCACATTCACATACATGCATATTTACAGGCACACACACTCACACATGCAAAACACATTTGTTTTGTCACATTGAAAGAAAATCACTCTTAAATATCTAAACCGATGATGTTTTTCTATCTCATGTAGTGGTTTGGTTTTTTTTTCATTTTAGGAGAAATATTTTTATTCCTAATTCTCACAGATTTGGTTAAGTGCGGAATTTGATTAACCACTTCCTTCAGCCAGATGTAATGTCAGGTTATTGTATCATCCTGTGGAGGGTTAACATATTTCCCTGTAGAATCTCTCCCCGGACTGATTAAATAACATTAATCACCAGGCATATCTCTTTAAATATTAGTGATAGATTGTTCCTTTGCGCTTATTGACTTCTGGTGGATACAAATGATTGCTGGTACCTCAGAGAGTCAGGAGGAAGATGCCTCAGTGATTTAGCTCGCATGAAAAATAAGCGTGCTGAGAAAAAGATGATGTATTAGTGTATTTGGGATGGCCCTCGTGAATATACTTTGTTTATCTGTGTGCATGCCATTGTTTAACATCTGGATTTGTTGACGGAGGCCCCAGCTATCAACGGTTACTTCTGTGCAGATGTGATCTCGTAGCACTGGTACACAGCCTCTAAGCTCGAGTCTCTTCAGTCTTCCTGACCACCTGTCTTACTGACATTTGGCAATTTTCCCATCTCCTATTATTTCATACAAATAGGGACTCCAGCAAGAAAGAAGGAAAGTGAAAACCATCACGAGGTTTTCCTGCTAGCTTGTGCATCTCAGGGTCCCACAAGGAGAAGCATTCAGATATTATAGCTAACAGCCTTTGCCTTTCAGTAGAGAAAATATGAGGTTCCTTCGAGTATATGATACACGATATTTAATGTTTTAATATTTAATGTTTTTTAAAAAAATATTAAAATTTCAACATAGACAGGAATTCAAGTATTCAGGGAGTTTTAGCTCCAGGACATCTTTGGTTACCTAAGAGTAATACTGAAGTCATAATTATTTCAATTAAAATCTGTTTCTTTTTAAAACTGTATTTTCCAGTGCCTGTGCCTGTGTATGTGTGTGCATGTGCACATGTGTGAGTGTGTGTGCATGTGTGTGCCTGTGTATATGTGTGTGTGTACATGTGTGTATGTGTGAATTTGAGTGTGTGTGTGTGTGCCTGTGTTTACATTTATACAGTGTATATTGATCATATCCATCTACTCCTATGCCCCTCCAACTCTCCCTCGTGTTCCCATCCCATCTCCCTCCTGGCTTTATGTCCTCTTCTTATCTTTATGTTTTTGTTGTCAAAACCCCCTGAATGCAGTTAACTCTGCCCACATACATCTGGGTGTGTGGCTACCCGCAGGGGCGCAGGCAACCTACAAGATCTGTATCCTCAAGGAGAGTGAGCTTCCCTCCCATAGCGCTCATCACTGCTAATAACTCCTCTACCAAAGGGAGGACCCTGGAGACATTTCCCACATTCATGCTCGAATCTGGACCAGCTTATGTTGTGCAGGTAACCACGGCCACCATGAGCTGGTGCGTGCCACAGCCTATTTAAGTCTGGCAGTCAGCACTTTGTAGCTCTCTTCCCCACCACCCTCCACTTTTTTTTTTTTTTTTTTTTTTTTTTTTTTTTTTTCTTTTTTGGAGCTGGGGACCGAACCCAGGGCCTTGCGCCTAGGTAAGCGCTCTACCACTGAGCTAAATCCCCCAGCCCCACCCTCCACTCTTACATTCCTTCTGCTCACCTCCCCTCAGAGTGGCCTAGCCTTGGGTCACAGAGTGAGGTTGTTAGAGATGGTTCATTCCCAGCCTGGCACTTAGTTACTTGTACTCCACAGTTCGACATGAGTCTCGGCATTGACCCCGACCTCCTGCAACGGGAAGCTTCTCTGACCAAATATTCCTGCGTCTGCAAACAAACAAAGCCCGTGCTTCTGACAGTATCGCAGAAGCAAACTTCTCATTGTTTAAATATGTGGCAGAAATGTTAAGTGGCAAATGCGGCGCCTGATGGGCCATGGCCTCGGGCAGGCGGTCCGGATCCCGGTCAGCTGAGATGAGGCGTGTGGGTCGTTTGGACCTGAGAGCAGCGCTTCGCTTCTGCGCCCTTCCTCTCTAAAACCCGGAACTCTAGTCTAAGCGTGAAGAAAGCAGGAGACGAATTCCAACCGAGGGACGGTCTTCAAAGTAGATGAGCAGAGTCCCTTTGAAAATGTCGCGGTCATTAAGTCCAAGGGAAGTGGTGAGAAGCTGCCGGAGCCGAGAGCATCCTGGGCAGACATGACAATTAAATACAAAGCTCAGGCAGATCCAAAATGGGGGAAAGGAAGCAAGGATGAAACAGAGCATCTGAATCAAGTGTGGACTCTGGGTAATAATCCCCGTTAGCATCTGAGCATTCACAGCCGCTCACTGACAATGACAATTCTTCTGTTAGATGCAGGATGCTCGCTCTAAGAGACAGTGTACAGCGTATACAAAAGCTCTTTGTGCAAGGCTCCCTGTCCTCCTCCAGACCTAATACTACTCTAAGCTATGAGGTTTATTTAAACACAGAATTGTTGACAGGGCAGGATCTTGACCAACATTTTACTATTAGGATTGTCAATGATAACGAGAAGGTTCTAAACATCTATGTGATCCTCGAAACCGAGTATTTCGTTAAATAAAAGACAATACAGGTCTAGGTACATTTTTTGCTTCAGCCCTGGGGAGATTTCAAACCAAACTTTAGATTAAGACCTACGCATGGCCGTCTTGATAGTCTATGCTGCCTACTCTTGTAAGAGAGTAATCAAGCTATGTAAAACTGTGAGCAAACGGGGGGGGCAAATTCAATAAAGAGCAACGCTGGCCTTAGCAGACAGAGCAAAGCATGAGTCCTCCTCAAAATGAAAGGACGTTAGGATGATCACTGTTGATAACCGACATTCGCCAAGCACATGGCTCGCCCTTTCCTGTTTACAAATCGTGATTCTAATTTTTCTGTTTACTTAAAGCAAAGTATGTGGCTATACAAAAGAGGGAAGTATGTGGTGTGTCTGCAGGTATCAAACCAAAGACACCCTAGCAAGAAGGAGGGAGGGAAGGAAGGAAGGAAGGAAGGAAGGAAGGAAGGAAGGAAGGAAAGAAAAGAAGGAAGGAAAGAAAGAAAGAAAAGAAGGAAGGAAGAAAGGAAGGAAGGGTGGGAAAGAAAGAAAGAAAGAAAGAAAGAAAAAGAAAGAAAGAAAGAAAGAAAGAAAGAAAGGAAGGAAGGAAGGAAGGAAGAAAGAAAGAAAGAAAGAAAGAAAGAAAGAAAGAAAGAAAGAAAGAAAGAAAGAAAGAAAGAAAGAAAAAGAAAGAAAGAGGAAAAAAAAAGAAAAAGCCCTCTGGGCAGGTCTCAGAGCAGTTCAGGGTCCACAATGAAGATATAAGCACTGACCAGAAGGAAGGTTTCCTGAATTGACCACTGATGACAATTCCATCACCTTCCATGTTGTGTGTGGGAGCTAAAGGGATCTCATGAGAGCAGCAGGCTTCACGCACAGGACTCCAAAGGCTAAGCCAGCATTTTGCTCATCGCCCTGTGCTAGTTTCAAGACAGAAAGGTTAGGAAAAAGCCAGAGGCAAAGGGCCTTTGGGATTATGGCTAAACTTTGCAGTAACGAATGAGAAACTCCTCAACTGTGGTTCTCTACGGCTGTATCTCCATGGCTGTGCACCCCTAACTGTACCCTCTTATAACTGAACCCTCCGGGTCACGAAAAGTAAGCACTTCGGAGAAAGGTGTCTGAAGCAACAGTGGAACCGATGAAGAAAACGTAGGATTACATAGAACAGATTTTTTTCCAACCATAAAAAAAAATTATTTTAGGTCAACTGTAAGAAAATGGATTCAACAGGAGAAAACCATATGAAACAAATCAGGTCAATCTCCAAGAGGCAAACATTGCATGTTTTCTCCTGTTGGGTCTTAGATTTTTATACCGATTCCTAAAACTACATAGGTAGATATGAAACAAAAGTCAAAGGAAAGTGTTTAGTAACGAGAAGGGACTGATCGCAACGGGAGAGAGGGGAAGGGCAGGGCAGGATATGACGTAGGATGGGAATCAGGCTCAAAGGACACTCATGAAAATGACCTTATGTAACTGGTTTAATACAGTTTAAGTGGTATTATGGTTCGAATCTGAAACCATGAGCCCAAACAAATTTCCCCTTTCCTCAGCTACTTCTGCCAGGTGTTTTTAATCACATCAATGAGAAAAGGCAGTTACTATGAATGTACGTAGCGGTTGGGAATCAGGCTCAGAAGTTATTCCCAACCATCTCACTTCTATATCCACAATTCACTTAGGTAAAATATTCTGAGAATCTGGGTTAGGGCTCAGAGGTAGAGCTTGCCTTTAGTGTCACTTACTTCCCAGTATCAAGCCAGCTTTAACACTTAGAATATTTACTAATATAAGAGGATGACAGTATTATTGTTTCTACGAAATTACTAAATATTAGCTGGCAAGGTGGCTCGGTGGGTAAGGGTGCTTGCCACTAGGACTGATCACCTGATTTCAATCCCCAGACCCTCCAAGGTGAAAGGAAAGAACTGATGCTCGAGATAGTTCTCCGATCTCTCCAGGCACACCTGCAGACTCACACGCACAAAGACGCACCAAGTAAATGAGTGTAATTAGAAAAAATCGAGGGAGTGACTTAATATGCATTTTTACTAAAGTTTGCAGGGAGAAATCTACTTATGAATACTAAAATGTTAGAGGGGAATTTAGCCAATAAATTATACATGTTATATAAAAAAATTTTATCCCAAGATATTTTTAAACACATTATTTAAAGCCCCAAATATGAGTCGTAAGGGGAGCAAAGATGTGATGAACACGTTCTCTCTCAAATATTTGTAAGCCATCAGTGTTTACAACTTGTTCTTTTATTGGTTAATTCTCCACTCAGTGGTAATTTCTCCCGGGGCATCCCTTGAGCTGCTCTGGGGCTAATCTCGACTTTAAACAGTCTTTGTACTTGGGAAACACAAACCTCAGCGGCTGGCAGCTGGTGGCTCAGTCCTCCTCTTGGTAGATAACAGGAGGTCCTAGCAGACTCTGGGCCTGTCCTAAGAATAAGAGGTAATGGAGTTGAGGACAGGACATTATAGAAAACACATTCCCTCCCAGCGTTTGCTCCAATCAAAGCTTCAACCTTTATTCATAGGCAGAGTTAATCCCTAACCCCTGGGAAGGTCAGCTTCAGGTGTTCACGTGACTGGATTAGGTAACACCTATCTGGAAAAGCATTACTTTGGGTGTACCTGTAAGGTCTTTCCCAAGACGCCACCTCCGATCCAACCCCGTAAAGATAAGACATAATTGGGGTCCTTGGGATTTATGCCTTGAGTTGAAGGAAACACCATTAGTGTCCATAACTCGAAGGCCTGTGAACTTGGACTGAGCCAGCATCTCCAGCCAGCATCTCCAGCCAGCAGATAACTCGCCCTGACTCGCTTCACCCATGAAGTGAGTAAGCCAGATCCTTTAAAAAGAAAAAAATCCTTTCTGTTAAGCCTATGCCACTATCCTATTGCTGTCTTTCTGGAGAACTCCGATACCCCCAGCTAAGTAAGGATGGGACCCTAAAGATTTAACTTAGAAAATGAAACAAAATCACTAACTCCAAATGCCAAAGAGAAAGAACTAAATGGTGACTTTTTTTCTCCCATGGCTCTACCCGTTTATTCCAGGCTAAACTTACTCATGCTTTTGTGTTAAATAGTGCTGTTCCTATACAGTGCACACCCCGTCTTCACAGTGAGCACACACTCCGTCCTCACAGCGAGCGCACACTCCGTCTTCACAGTGAGCGCACACTCCGTCCTCACAGCGAGCGCACACTCCGTCTTCACAGTGAGCGCACACTCCGTCTTCACAGTGAGCGCACACTCCGTCTTCACAGTGAGCGCACACTCCGTCTTCACAGTGAGCGCACACTCCGTCTCACAGTGAGCGCACACTCCGTCTCAGTGAGGGAGCCAGTGAGCACACCCCGTCTTCACAGTGAGCGCACCTCCGTCTTCACAGTGAGCGACACTCCGTCTTCTGAGCGACACTCCGTCCTCACAGTGAGCGCACCTCCGTCCTCAGCGGCGACACTCCGTCTTCACAGTGAGCGACCTCCGTCTTCACAGTGAGCGCACACTCCGTCTTCACAGTGAGCGACCTCCGTCTTCACAGCGGCGCACCTCCGTCTTCACAGTGAGCGACACCTCCGTCTTCACAGTGAGCGCACACTCCGTCTTCACAGTGAGCGCACCTCCGTCTTCACAGTGGCGCACACTCCGTCTCACAGTGAGCGCACACTCCGTCTTCACAGTGAGCGCACACTCCGTCTTCACAGTGAGCGCACACTCCGTCTTCACAGTGAGCGCACACTCCGTCCTCACAGCGAGCGCACACTCCGTCTTCACAGTGAGCGCACACTCCGTCCTCACAGTGAGCGCACACTCCGTCTTCACAGTGAGCGCACACTCCGTCTTCACAGTGAGCGCACACTCCGTCTTCACAGTGAGCGCACACTCCGTCTTCACAGTGAGCGCACACTCCGTCTTCACAGTGAGCGCACACTCCGTCTTCACAGTGAGCGCACACTCCGTCTTCAGTGAGCGCACACTCCGTCTTCAGTGAGCGCACACTCCGTCTTCACAGTGAGCGCACACTCCGTCTTCACAGTGAGTATACACTCCGTCTTCACAGTGAGTATACACTCCATCTTGAGCGCACGCTCCGTCTTCACAGTGAGCGCACGCTCCGTCTTCACAGTGAGCATACACTCCGTCTTCACAGTGAGCATACACTCCGTCTTCCAGTCTTCATAGGGAGAGCACACTCACTCCTCTTGTGATTTTCAAGAAAAGAATATGTCATTCACTTCATGTGATGATGTCATTGGTCTAGCTGATGCTCACACATCACACCTAGCCGATGCTCAGAAAGCCTGTACATTTTGTTTCTGGCTATATTTGGGAAGGTGTTTCTAGAAAGATTACTGTTCAAATCAGTGGACAGAGTAAAGGAGTCCCTCACCAGTGCGGGTAGGCAATACTCTCTCAGCCAGAGTTGGGATGTTCATCTTCTCTTGGGGAATCTGTGCTCTGGTACCCAGGCCTTCAGCTTGGACTGGCTTCCCTGGCTCCCCAGCCGGCCAGCAGCAGATGTGGGGTTTCATGACCTCCATTGATTGAGGCGATTTCCATAATAAATCACTCCTCTCTCTTTTCTTCCCCTTTTCCTCCCTCACCCCCTTTCTCCTCCACCCTCACATTCACAGCCATGTCTCTAACGGTTTAGTCAATGAGGACCCTCATATCCAGTGAAGGCTCCCTGGTATTAAAGCAAGTAATGAAGAGCTGAAGGTTCCTGTCATCTAGTGACTTTATCGCCAAATATCATAGCCTATCAAAATGTCCTAGCACACGTGTGCTTCTTAAAGCACACTGGTGGGACTTCTTAAGGCTTTCCCACTCATTACCCCTTTTTGCTCCAGAAATCTTTACACAACCCTGGGAGAACAGGTATATAAGATAGAATACAAATCAAATATTTACTAATAATATACCAGAACGTTATTTTAAATGTTTGATCTATATAAAGTATTATCGCTTATTAACAACGAAAGCAGACATTCATGGTAGTGGGACTATTTGCTTCTTTATTGTCATATGAAGAATTAAATATTGAACTGAATATTGATACCGGACATAGAAGACCTTCAGTGTTTTTAGGGTTGGCTGATATTCTGACTCTGTATATCTGTGCTGACAATAGCACTTCATATAAACATAGGGCGAAAATGGCAGCGATTAAGAGTCATTTGGGAAATGTGTAGAAATTCTGTCTTAATCCCAAGCCAAAATGTACCGTATTTATGAAACTCACAGTTTTTTTTTAAAAAATCAAACATTCAAACACAAAGATATAAATTCGATCCATACCAAAGAATGACAGACATGTTCTTCCTAGAAGAGCAGAAACCCTTGCATGCACAGTGCAAACAGAGCTCATAACACGCAGTGTTCTCTGACGTGAGCAGAGGCATGTCAAGTAGTATCTGCTGGCTATGTGTGGTGTGACAGCCTGGCCACGCATAGTACACACGGTGTATGTTCTGACTCCTGGAGTCACGTGATACAACATGAGTTCTGCAAGAAATGCTTCAGCTCTGTCACCCACTCATGCTTGAGTTAAGTTTTGGCCTCTATATATTCAGAAACCATTTACTGTGGCTGAATGGCTTACAACCCCCAACCTCGAATGATGCTGTAGAATGTGGAGGTCACCACCTATAGTTTAAGCAACTGGAGCTTTAAAAAACCTACAGGGTTGTCAGCCATGGAAAAGTAGGGTACATGTATAATATTGACAATGGTAAAACATGGGTGTTTCTGGTACATTTAACATATGTGGGTTTTGTTTTTAATTTAGGATATGTTCTGTAGTTTCCCTCCCCTCTATAGTGGAGCATTTCCTGGAGCATGCTGTGTTTGCCATCGGCAGCTTCAGACAGCTCATGTCGACTGGGTCTCCCAGCTGCAGCCCTCTCTAGTGTCTGACTCCGCCCGTGGTTTTTGGTTCCTCATGCAATAGATTATACCACACATGCGTACTGGTTAGTCAGTCCAGGCCGAGCTCCCGTGTAGGTTTCTGCACCTACACTCTATGTTATGCTCGCAACCATGAATTTGCCTAATGATGCATTTTCAAAGGCACCTCACTGCCTTTACATGATATATGACTACCTATTTACACAACTTGTTTGTGAGTAGCTTCTCAGGGCAGTAGTTTAGGGATGTGACACCTATACAGATAAAATATCACATGTAGGGGCTAGGGAGGTGGCTTAGTCAGTAAATTGCTCGCCAAGCAGACAGGCAGACCTGAATTCAAGCTCCAGAACCCACAGACAGCAGTGGTACTGTGGGGGCCTAGACAGTATGATCCCCAAGAGTTACAGGTCAGTCAGTCTAGCCAACTGAGAACCCTTGATTCAAAACATTATGTAGAAGGCCAGGCGCAAAGGCACAAGCCTTTGAATCCAGCATGCAAGATGCAGAGGGCAGAGAATCTCTGTGAGTTCAAGGCCAGCCTGAACCACAGAGTGAGTTCCAGGACAGCCAAAGTTACATAGAAAGACCCTGTTTTGTTTTGTTTTTTTTTAAAGAATTAATTAATAACATGGAGAACCATCTGATACTGATCCTTGGCCTCCATATGCACAAGAACACATGAGAGAGAGACACACACACTTCACATATCACTTTTGACTCCGCAGAAACTTAACTGTTGACAGCCTGCTGTCCATCAAAAGCCCTCCAACAATATTGACAGCCAGCTAATTATTATGTTATGTGCACTGAATATGGTGAAAACCCACTAGACTTGGGGACTAGGAGAAGTGAGATCACTACAAGGGTGTGTTACTGGAAAGATAATCCGCTCACAAGGAGATGGTTAAGATCATCTGGGATTTTATGGTGACTGGCTGCTCTTGAGTTCACCAAAAGAAGAACAGGAGCTCACTAGATAGGAAGACATTAAGGCACTCTAGAGTTCTCCTCAGGCACTGTGGTTATGATTTAAGACTCTGTTATTACACTTATCTGTAGCTCTCCCAACTGCAATTGAGGCCACATATGTTGTTTGTGTTGTAAGTTTTAATAATTTTATATTGGTTTATGCACTTTTATGTTAAGAACAAATAGATTATATATGTATACATACACATATATGTATATTTACACACATATATGTTACAAATTGATAATATACCCTTTTCTTAATTTTTTTCAATATGATTCGTCTGATAAGCTTTTCAAGTTGTCTCAAAGTTTACAAAACAAGTCCTTCTACAAGTAAGCCTGGGTAATCTGAACCTGTGCTCTTGGAGGGGCATCTGTATATACTCTGTAACTGTCTGTCCACCCATGTGTACTCTTTCTCAGGAGAATCTTCATTACTACATAAGGTTAATCTTAAGAGCTACACCCAGAGCAGTGTGTGTTCACTAGTTCCTGATCCGAATAGTCAGCATCAGGACCGCTGAAGGCGTTCTTACCATGGAAGTCAATCACCCTTTCCTAGTCCCACATTCGGGGCTGTGTAATGTTCCCTACAGAGCACACACAATATTTTCCATGCATAGTTCCTTGTTCACCAGCCTGCCCAGGACATGTAGCTGTATCCCTTCAACAGAATCAAATCTTGAATTTCCATATTCTTTTGAAGTAGCCTGAATAGGGTGATTCTCGTTAGTAAACATGAAACATTGAACCTAAAGGAACCATATCAAGTAAGGTTGCAGTTCATATGGTACTTGACACTGTAAAGAAGAACCGTATATTTCTATATACAATGTTTTTCAGTGTGTGTGTGTGTGTGTGTGTGTGTTCTGTTAGCTTCTTTACATGTGTCAATTTGTAAAGGGTTTTTTTGTGGGGTGGGGAGAGAAAGAATATAAATCACAACAAACTCAAATACTATGGGATTCATGGGACACAAAACATAAACAAGCTGACTTCTCTCCTTTCATAGTGAAATTTAAATCCTATGATCAGTAGTCATAAATAACACTACAGCACTCTGATTTTCTTAACACTAACTTAAACTTCCAGTGACCTAAGGAATTTCCCGATTGCCCAGGCTACTACAATCATGGTTAGCTTTTTCGGGCACTGAAATTCAGTGTCCTAGGTAACTTTGCTTTTGACATTCTGTTCTTCTGTGTCCTCATGACTCCTGGATCAACCTGTAAGTCCTAACTTGTTATTTACATGATCACAAATGGCTTCCTATTCTTGCTCCCAACAAGTATATTTCATAAAGTTATTTATTTATGAATGTAAGTTGATATATGGAAATCAATAACCGAAGTTTCTCATTGAATAGGCTCACATGCTTAAATGCGTGTGGATCTTTAGTCAGAATTAGGTTGTCCAACGTGTACAGAAATAAAAAAAATTATATAATATACAATAGGTACATAGATAGATACATTTATGCATGCATACATATATACATATGCATACATACATATATACACAAGGAAATGTAAATACATGTGAGTAGAAGGTTGTGTCTTGGAATTTTGGGTGTATATTTATATAATAAGGACAAAATTACATCCAGTCACAGAAAATGTCTTCTAGTGCTGAGACATGAAACAGGAAAGGATTCTGGGGCACAAGACTAAGCAGATGCAGGCTACCCAGGCGAAGAGAGCTCATGGTAAGAGTGGAGAAGGGACCAGGAGGAGATCTGTAGCCAGGTGAACCGGCGATGTCAGATGGGCACAGTAGGCCCGATTATGTGGCTTAAGACTATTAAAGATCAGTGTGAGCGAGTTCCTGGGGGTTCGTTTACCGCAGACATCATTTCATTCCTTCGGTCAGTACTTCCAAGAGGAACACCATTATACATCGTGACATATATTCAATTACAGACAAATAGAAGTTATTTACACACTGAACCCCTTCCCAGCCTTATAAATTATATTCGTGATATGGATATGGATACGTAAATATCACAAATTAAACACTGAGAAAGGGAGAAGGAGATAGGAGGAGGAAGAGGAGGGAAGGGAATTCCTGCATGCTCCGTGTTTTGGCTAATTGAATAGCATACTTCCCCAGGACTGCAAATGGAAGCCAACAGCATGAGACCTTTAAGCCCTGTTCGTCAGGACTTGCGCTGCTTAGAGGGAATGCTATATTTTTGTTCTCTGATGTAGTGGCTGCCAAGGGAAGAGAGACAATTGGCCTAAGAAGAGGAGAGCACACAAGCTTGAAAGAGAAGGAACTGTCCAAGTCAGACCATAAGATCCTTCAAGGCTGGAGAGATGGCTCAGTGGGCCAAGTACTTGCTATACAAGCATAATGACCTGAGTTGTGACACCAAGAACTTTCATAAAAGCTAGGTGCTGTAGCTCATGGAGGTAATCCTTGTGCACCTATGGTGAGATGGGAGGGGAAGACAAGAGTCTCCAGAAACACACAGGCCGTCTACCTTCAGGCATGCCACAGAGAACAAAAGACCATGTGTCTCAAGCGAGGGGGAAAGCCAGGAATGTCGCTTGAGTTGGTTCTCTGACACATATGTTGTAGCACACACGCGCCCACACTCAGATGAATAAACGCATAAGGGGGCAAGCAAATGGCTATTGTTCCACAAGTGGTAAGGGCTCGTGATCCAGGTCCCTGACACCAGAAGAACAGGGAAGATGGATGCTAAAACCACAGTATTGTGAGCCTCAAGAAAGGATCGCTCTGACTAAGCCTGTGGAGAGCACTATCTCTATGAGGAGCTTACTACAAGCACCTCTACCGTCTACAAGTCAAGGCATCAGTGGAACTCCAGAGCAGGCAGGGCCACTGTGACAATAGTGTACCCATCAGGGGCTTCACTTGTACGCAAGAAAAATAGCACTGGCTACCAGCAAAAGGAGAAGGGAGCAACACAGGGAATCAAGGAGAACACTGAAAACCAGGCATCAGAAAGTAAGACATCAGATCCAGTCAGAGGATCTAGGAAATCAGCAGTGTTCACTCTGGCCATGGGATGCTTTAGGTCTCATCATTTTCCTATCCAGACATTGATGACTCAGCACCAATGCAAATTTCCCCCTCGACTGAGCGTGACTGGCTTGGAGAAGACCTTTTGCTCATCTATTGGTCCAGGAAGGGGAGGGGACATAACTAACGTTCATTGAGCTTGTATGACTAGGAAAAAGTCCTTCCCAAACAAACGCAAGGGGCTGTTCATTGAAGGAATACACAGCAGAAACACAGTCCGTACAAACAGTGGTCACTGTGTGCTAAAGGAAGGGTCCTTTTCAATGTTTTCCGTACTCCAGGACATTTTGACATGCTTTCTATGGCATCCCAATGACAGCCATTCATTTTGTGATCTACTATGAAAATAGGTTCAGAAAAAGAAGGGCAGTTTTTGTCCTCATGGGCAGTAAGATAAATTCATTCCTCCCATGAATGTCAAAGTTTTCTATTTGTGTCTCTACTGTACTTTATTGACGAGGAAGGGGGGTAACTGTGGACGATGCGTGTAAGTCCGTTTGTCTCTCAAACAGAAGTTAACAGCTTCACCACTGGCCCCAGTTGGTCACCTTTAGAGGAAGTCCCAATTTACTTCTCCATGGATCGCCACTAGCCTCCCTTGAATGTGAACTTCTTCACGACTTAAAAGTTGGTGTGAAACATTTTAAAGATTTTTAAGATTTTATTTTCATTATGTTCTGCTTCCAGGCATGTCTGAGTGAGGGTGTCAAATCCCCTGGAACTGGAATTATAGAGAGTTGTGAACAGCCATGTGGCTGCTGGGATGTGAACCCGGGTCCTCTGGAAGAGCAGCCAGTGCTCTTAACAGCTGAGCCATCTCTCCAGCCCCCTGTGCTACATTGTTTAAAGAAGGGTATCTGTTACATCTGGGTGAGATTGCTTTGTCCTGTGTCTGCAGGACCACCAGTGTGTAGCTATGACGTCCTTGTATAAAGTACTGGCTAGAGATCAGGAATCAGAGTCTGACTCCTGAGTCCATTGCTCTGTTGACATTCAATTGCAGTACGGGATTCTCCTCTTAAATGTCCACGAGTCAGTACCCCTCTGAGAATCTGGAGACCCTTAATGAGTACAAAGAGATCCAGTGAAAAAGTAGACTTAACACTTTGGAAAGGAAGAATAACATTTCCACTGAACAGGACAAAGGCCTGACAAAGACCCTCTCCTTGACCAATCTCCTTTTAGCTCTCAAGGTCTCTAAACTTGGGCTCTGTCCTTGGCGTTTTCCACCCCATTTCAGCAATAATCCTGCTGTGACAGTTTACCAAAAAGCTCCTTGCTTTTTATTAAAGTTTGAATGTATTATTTATTTTTATTTTATTTGTATGTAGAGTGTTTGGCTTACCTATATGTGTACCACCTATGTGCCTAGTTCCTGTGGAGGTCCAGAAAGGGGGTGCTAGATTTCCTGGAGTTGGAGACAATTGTGAGCTGTGATGTGGGTTTTGAGCAATGAAGCCGGGTTCTCTCTAAGAACAGCAAATACAGTTCGCCATCAAACCATCTCTTCAGCACCACCCCACCCCCCATATCCCTCACTGTTGATTCGGGTGAAATTCTTCCCTTGGCCTGCTCTCAGCAAAAGCCAGGCTGACATGGCCTAGCAAGAACCTTTCAAGAAATAGGAACCCTTACACTCTGCTGACAGCGCGGCCATTACCAAATCTGCACAGAGGTTCCTCAAAAAAACTAAAATTAGATCTGTCATTTGAGCCAATGATAGCACTGCTGGGTATTTGCCCAGGAGAATCTGAGAATACAGAAGGTACCCTCACTCCGTGTTTACTAGGCACTGTCAACACAGCTAAGCTACAGAATCTAGCTGCCCATTGTCGGGAGACTAGACAAAGGGAACGTGGTATGTACTCGATAGTTCCAATCAGTTGCCAAGGCGAAAAAGTTATGAACGCCATTTCAGGAAAAATGAATGAGACTGGAAACCATCATATTAAACAAAAAAGCCGTATACATGTGTGTGTGTGTGTGTGTGTGTGTGTGTGTGTGTGTGTGTGTGTGTAGGAGGCATGGGTATCACGGGAGAATGAAGAAGCAAATAGGACCTACAATTAGATACAATGTATACAATCTATTATTTTCTATGCTCACCAAAAATTATTCTATAAGATTATATATCCAAGGTAAAGACTTAATGTATCCAGTGATGTTATTTTCTTTTTTAATGTCATTTTTCTCTTTTATTAAAAATTTTCACATAGAGTACTTTGATCATATTCCTTGCCTTTCTACAATTCCTCTCAGATCCTCCCCATCTCCCTATCCACCAAAATAGCAAAACTGTGTTTGTGTGTGTGTGTGTGTGTGTGTGTGTGTGTGTGTGTGTTCATTGTGGGTCAGGCATGGGGCCTGCCCTGAAGTGTGGTTGATATATTTACTGACACTCAATTGGAGAAACTGATTTCCCCTTCCCTGCAGGTATCAACTGCAAATAGCTTCTTGGTTAGAGATGGAACCTTATGTCTGCTTCCTGTTCTCAGTGCTGGATTTTGTCGTTTGAACCTCTGCAGGTCTTGTGCACGCTGCCACAGTCCCTGTGAGTTCATATGCGTCCTGTTGTATCTGGAAGACACTGTCTCCTTGGAATCATCTAACGCCTCTGGGTCTGCACCTTCTCTTGCACAGAGATCCCTGAACCCTGAGGGGAGGAGTTTGAAGACCTCCTGTATAGGACGGCGATCCGGCCTCTCACTCTCTGCATATTGTCTGCCTGTGGGTCTCTGTGTTAATACAGCAAGAAGCGTCTCTGATGAGGCAAGGTCTCTTCAAAAACCAAAACCATACCCCGAGGTTTGCTGTTTCTTTCTTCTCAATCCTTTTTCATCAACAGTCTCGCCTCGCCTTTTGGCTTCCAACTCTAGTTGTCCTTGTACTTGGGAGCAGAATTAGTTAGGCTTTTCTTTCCTCCTATAAAACCCCATTTTAAAACACACACAAACATGCACAGACATACACACACCAACACATACACACAAACACACACATAAAACACTTATGTACACACAGACATACACATAAACATATACACACACAAGCATATACACAGAAATACATATGTATAAAATGCACACATATATGATGTACTCAGTCACACACATACACATAAACATATACAGACATACACACACAAACACACACATAACACACTCACACTCATGCACACACAGGTATAAACACAAACATACACACACATACATAAGTACATACACAGAAATACACATATACAAAACACATACACAAACACACATATATACACAAGCATATACACAGAAACATATATATACAAATACACACACATACACAAGCATATACACAGAAACATATCTATACAAATACACACACATAAAATACTCTCACACATGCACATACATACAAACACACACATACACACAAACACATACAAACATACACACGAACACTCACAATACACACACAAACACATATACACAAACACACACATATACAAACATACATACACATACTTGGACATGAAAAAGCCTTTCTTACAATGTTAAAAATAAGGTCCTTTTAGTTAACTCTTTCCCTATCCCACCTGTTTTCTGCCATGCCGCTGAAAGATAGACTCCTTAAAATCAAATTCAGGTTGAGGACTCAGGAAAGGAAACCAGAATTACCTGACTCATCACATACCACTAGCTAATGCTTAAGTCCTGAGCCCATGGCTCCTTCTTTATACATTGTATATTGTATAAGACCCAATACAGTCAGAGCCACTGCTGCAGTGAGTTTAAGCATTACGAGCAGTTAACCTGGAGTTTCCTCCTGACCAGAGCCTGGAACCAACCATCACAGGGATTCATAAAACCCCCAGACCCTTACCTAACATCAGAGTCACACAAATACAAGCCAGTTTGCTCCCCTGACATTGTTACACTTGAGTAGAAGGCACAAGATGGCTGCCAGGTTTGGGCTCCATCACAGCCTTATCCTCTTTCCTGTCTGACTGAGTGGGGCCGTTGCCAGAGTGCACCTCTATCCCATTGGCTGACAGAGCCTGGCTGTTCCGGGGCTGTGTTGCAAGGTTTGAGCCACCGTGGAAGAGGGTGGCTAGACTACACATTACATATGTGTGATCGTGTGTGTGCGCTGGTGCCAATTAGCAGCATGTGTTGTTGATCCTATTTCAAACGTCAGCTGCATAATGGGAGAGAGAGGATGGAGGGCTGGGCAGAGGTAATGTACAGGCAGAGTGCCATGTGCTATTGTCAGACTGGGCTGCAGCCCATCCCAGGAATGGGGCTGCAAGACAAAGCCATGGCAGAAGGACACAGTGCTTGCAGGGTTAGAGAATTGGCCCCTGCCTCAAACATATTGACAAGCCAGGTAGTCTGGGAGCTCCGCCCATGAACTGGGAAATGGCTCCTGTGATTTTTCTGGGGTGTTCAGTCCCTAATGTTAACGTAATCATTGCAGACAAAGGCATCACAAAGAGTTAACTCTGAGAAAGCGGAGCTGCCAGACGTCAGGGGAAGATGCAAGTTAAATGTTACTGTATGCCTAAGGAAGAAACCGTGGGACAGTTATACTAATTGGGGATAGCTTTCTGAGCCCAGCCTCCCGGAAAACACCGTGGCAACAAAGAAGCATCCTCCCTTCTCTGACAGACACTGCAGTCTAGCTCACTGTATCCATGCTAGCCCCTTCAGTGCCCTTCTGTGTTGCAGAGGTGCAAATGTCAAAAGCAACATTGTTTCTGGGGCTTTCTTGCGTCTGTGGCCTTCTTGCGTCTGTGGCCTTGGTGTGATTTTGGGTTCAAGCAATTCACGCCAGATAGAAATATAGGATGATTATGAAGAGAGACGGGAGGGTGGCCCAGCTTCCATCTTGCTGGCACAAACTGAGACACAGACAGGGTGATTCTACAGCCTGGCTCCCTGCCCCCAAAGGCAGTGGGGGAGAAGCATCTACCTACCCATGCCGTGCAGAGGCAGCGGGAGTCCCAGGGCTTCCCTGGTTCTGCTCAATTCCTGTCCACTGGTTTCTTTGTCAGACACCTACATCTTGTATCAAATCCCTTCTGCTCTATCTTGAAATATACATATTATAAATATATTTCTAATTAACATTAATCAACCTACCCATATTTCACACCATTTTCTAGAAGAGAGAAGACATCTCTCTCTCTCTCTCTCTCTCTCTCTCTCTCTCTCTCTCTCTCTCTCTCTCACACACACACACACACACACACACAGAGAGAGAGAGAGAGAGAGAGAGAGAGAGGTATGAAGAACCCAGAGTGAGCATGAGGGAATCCTCACATTCCCTTATCACAGGCAGTGTTGGCGGTGAAAGGTAAAGAAGTGGCCAAATGAAAAGGGAGCCAGAAAAGACTTCTGCACATTTTTTTTATATTTACCACATTTTCTTAATAAAAAAAATGTGTTCATATATTCAGGAAATGTAACAGCCTTGGAGATGAACACGTACATACTTTAAAACTCTCCGAGCAAATTATATATAAAGAACTTAAGACTTTTCTCCATCTGAGGACATTTGCCTGAGCCACGAGGCCCCGTGTTCTGGTTGGATGGCATTGCAAGTAGCGCTGAGCAGAAAAAGAGATGGGGTAGACCCAAGAGCTGGGTGGCATGTAGATAGTCCTAGTATCTTGTGCCTTGTATCTTTTCCCTGTGGCTGTGTAAATGAATACACACCTTATGACAGTTGACATTATTCACTTGAAGGGAAGAGTTCGACATCTGAAATTGAAGAGTTGGCCCCCATGGCACCCTCTGATGGCTTTGAAATAGGAACCATTCCATGGATCTCTTCTAATTCCTGATGGCGGCTAGGAAGCGCCTTGGCCTATAACAATAGCACCAAGTTCTAGTTGCACTGTTACCTGGCATTCTTTCTGTGGAAGGTCTGTGTCTTTTCTTCATATGAAAGTACTAGAAATGTGGAAGAAGAGTCTTAAAGCGGAAACTTCTGGCTTCTTTAGAAAGTCAGTTGTGTCAAATGATGTTTTGCTGGGGCGCACAGGTAAAAGGATATTTGCTGAAGCAGTCATGTGAGAGAATGGCTGAAGCAGACACAGGTGAAATGACGTTTTGCTGAAAGGACACATGATGCTTAGAAGGAATATAAATACAATGCAACAGACAGTGGATGATGCTGGATGGTATTGGCATACCTTACCATTGTTTATTGGTCATCAGTTGCCATGAATCCATAGAGAGTCACACACCAAAAACATGGTGGTGTTCTGGCAGCTTTGTGCTACTTCCTCAGATTTGGGCTGTTTGGCAGAATGAAGTGGAAGTTTCTAGATATGTTAGTTGATACAGGCTCATGTGAAGTTTTGTTAAAACAGCCTCATATGGTGTTTTGCTGAGGCAAGACCCTTGAAGGGCAAGACCCAATGGAGGCACGTGATGTTTAGAGGGAGTAAAAATAGGATTAAATGGACAGTGACAGCGGCTTGCATAGTTAGCTTTGCATTGCTTTGTTGGTCTTGTGTCTTCATCTTCGCTGAGAGAGGCACAGCCGAGAACTTCTCCTGGTATCCCAGCTGGTCCTGGTCACTCCTGTTAACTCGTGCCAATTTGGTGGAGGCCTGGCTGTTTCTGCTGGATTTTGCCATCACTGCTGATTCATGTTTGCTGACACTACTGAACTGAACTGCTGCTATCCTGACAATTGGAGATTGAAATCTCGACAAGGAACTACTTCTAAACAGCGTACAGCAGAGCTTCAAGCCTTCTTCTGGGTAGACCTCTCATTGCTCACTCACACGAACAGAACTGCTGATATCCTGACAATGCAGATTGGATTTGCTCCAAAGAACTAATTTTAAACAGGTCCACTTCCCCCATATCCTAATAACTTTTCTTTTCCACTACCTCTGGTGGGTGGTTCGGCTAGAAGGGAGGTTAAAGCATGTAAGAACTCTTATTAAAAGTACGTTTTGAAAAACTCGAAGCCAACACATGCTCCCCTACTACTTTATCTTAATTTCATCTAGAGGTAAATGAGATTTGGACTCACTTTAATTTGGGGGAATTGGACTCACTTTTCTCTTTGGCAAAAAGTTAGAGTTCCCTCTAAAACAGTGGTTCTCAACCTATGGGTCACAACCTCTTTGAGAGTTCAGTGGCCCTCTCACTGGGGTTGCCTAAGATCACGGGAAAACACAGACATTTGAATTAGGGTTCATAACAGTAGCAAAATTACTGCTCTGAAGTAGCAACTAAATAATTTTATGGTTGGAGGTCACCTTAGCATGAGGAGTTAAGGTAAAGGACCATAGCTTTAGGAGGGTTGTGAACCACTGATTCAGTCATATTGATCTTTCCTTCTGTAGGGACACACTAGCGTGGGCATTACTAATGAACAGCTCAACCTCCTTCAAGGGCATGCGTTCTCCTATTAGCTGATCCTTTTGTTGCCTTTGGAACAGCGAACTCCAGGAGCCCCGTGGTTCACAAAATGCTCTGTGCATGGAATGAAGAAAATAAAGAGAAATTAAATGAACCAAGGTAGGTAAGGAGTAACATATTCATCAACTGCGGGGTACAAATCTTGTAAACATACCCATATTCCAAACGTGAATGTATAAATTCACTGTAAATCGAGGAGGATAGTTTCACTTTAGAAATAGATCAGAAAACTATATGGGGCTCACAGAAGTCCAAATCCTAAGGAAACAATGCTAACTTTACAGGGCAGACTTTTGTTGCTGTGACTTTAAAATGCCTGGTGTGCATGAGTTAAAGGAGGGAGGATTTACTTTGGCTCCCATTTCAGAGGTCTCAGTCCACTCTTGCTGGTTTGCTGTATAGTTTCTACCCTGTGGTTAGGGAATATCACTGTTAAAAAGGAATACAGGGGCACATTTGGGCACATTACCTACCCAAATAGTGCCACAACTGGTGTCCCATGAAGGGTATTTCACACTTAACCATGACCATTGTTTTGTAGAAATGGACAACATTGGAAAACCCCCATCTCTAAATGTCAAGACTTGTTACAGATGTAAGGTGACACAGGCTGTGTATTAACAAGATAAGAACAGTGCGGACACAAGAGTGGACAAACCTACTGAGGGGGAAGATCCAGAGAGACACACCTGTGTCTCATCACATGAGAGCGTCCTCACTCACCACTTCGGTGTTTTTCTTCTTTGTATTTATGTATTTGTACGGTCTTGTTAGAGGGTGTACACATGTGTGGGTATGCAAATGCATGCGGAGGTCAGAGGTCAACCTCAGGTATCACTAGTCAGAGTCTCACTGGGACCTGAGACTCACTGATTAGGTTAGACTAGGCTAGATGACCGGAGAGCCCCAGGAATCTGCTTGTCTGCCCCTTTCCCTTATAAATACATGCTATGGCGTCAAACCTTGTATCTGGATACTGGGACCAGAGACCTTTGTTTGCAAGACGAGGAATTTATCGACTAAGCTATCCTCCTCACCCCACATTTGAATTAGACTCTTAAACAGGATACAAAAATACCAAACTTAAATGGGGGAGAAGATAAATTAGACCATTAGAATTAAAAAATCCTGTTTATTGAAAGTCACTATTTAGTGAGTGGAAAGATAACTCAGAGAATGGAAGGAGCTGTGTTCACAGGTACAGCTGACGAATGACTCCTCTCCAGACTCCTTTAGGAATTCCTACTAATCGATAAGTAAAAGACAAATATGCCGACGGAAAAACCGAGAAGCCAAACTGGAACTGACATTTCAGAGAATAAGACTTCCACGTGGCAATAAATGCACAGAGCGCGGCCCTCATCCCTGCCATCGGGGAAATGCAAATTAAAGCCACACTGTGGCAGCGCCAGGCACCCAGTAGAATGGAGAAAACAGAAAGGAGAGGTGTGATTAGCAGGTATTGGTGGGAGTTTGAAGCGAGCCAGCCACTCACGTGCTGCTGGAATCAAGAGTTAATGTCTTTGGGAAATCCTCCCCTAGCATTTACTAAAGCTGACATCTACAAAGCTCACTGGATGGCTGGGTAGCACAGTGATGATCTACACCTTTATCCGGTCCTTCACTTGGCCACACCCTGGGGCTGTAGGGCCCCCAGTATGGGTATTATTCTATATGAATGTCATTTACAGCCATCATGAAGTCAATAAAACTTAACATGCTTTTGGAAACTTCTGAAAATCACAAGGTTCACGGAGCCCCTCCTCCGTGTGATTTAAGTTCAAACGCAAGGAACATGAGACCCCCCCCCTGACCAACTGGACTGCCTGTAAGTCTCTCCGTGGATGCACATAGCACCAAGGAGATAGCTTTTGTGAATCATCACCCATGCTGGGTGGGATTTCTTGGGGCTGTGGCTATCCTAGAGTCACCCACACTCCTATAAGTAACTGCAATTCACTAAACCAGACTTGGGTGGAATGGTGTCTTTGGTCTATTATTGATGCTATATCTGGAATGAATATAGACTCTTACTCGCACTGCCCTAGTCAGTCAGTCATCTGTGATCAAGGCAGACACCAGTAAGGACAGCTGAAGCTGACTGGTCCCTTAGAGATAGTGAAGGGTAAAATAGAAAGTGTCTTCTAGTCAGTTCTCTATCTACTATGGATTCGGAGCTTCTCTACGGAACGTTAAGCCTCCAGTACTTACAGCTTGCCCAGAAGGCAGGTTGGGCATGTTCTCCAAGACCAAGAGAAATCTCCATGCTTAGGGCGAGCAGCAGTCTTTGTGCATGGAGGAATGGCAAAGGGTGTAAATATAGTGGCAACTCAAACCCATGACTGTCATGTTCACTTGTCATTTAAGATGGTATGGGGTCACAAAGCTTAAGTCAAGTGGATCAAGGACCTCCACATCAAACCAGATACACTCAAACTAATAGAAGAAAAAGTAGGAAAGAGTCTCGAACACATGGGCACTGGGGAAAATTTCCTAAACAAAACACCAATGGCTTATGCTCTAAGATCAAGAATCGACAAATGGGACCTCATAAAACTGCAAAGCACATTGTCATTACGACAAAACAGCAACCAACAGATTGGGAGAAGAACTTTACCAATCCTACATCTGATAGAGGGCTAATATCCAAAATATACAAAGAACTCAAGATGTTAAACTCCAGAGAGCCAAATCACCCTATTAAAAATGGGGTACAGAGCTAAACGAAACATTCTCAGCTGAGGAATATCGAATGGTCAAAAAGTACCTAAAGAAATGTTCAACATCCTTAGTCATCAGGGAGATGCAAATCAAAATAACCCTGAAATTCCACCTCACACCAGTGAGAATGGCTAAGATAAAAAACTCAGGTGACAGCAAATGCTGGCGAGGATGTGGAAAAAGAGGAACACTCTTCCATTGTTGGTGGGCTTGCAAACCGGTACAACCACTCTGGAAATCAGTCTGGAGGTTCCTCAGAAAATTGGACATTGCACTACCTGAGGACCCAGCTATACCTCTCTTGGGCATATACCCAAACAATGCTCCAACATACAACAAAGGTACATGCTCTACTATGTTTATAACAGCCTTATTTATAATAGCCAGAAGCTGGGAGGAACCCAGTTGCCCTTCAACAGGGGAATGGATTGAAAAAATGTGGTACATCTACACAGTGGAGTACTACTCAGCTATCAAAAACAATGACTTCATGAAATTTATAGGCAAATGGAATGAACTAGAAAATATCATCCTGAGTGAGGTTACTCGATCACAGAAAAACACACTTGGTATGTACTCATTGATAAGTGGATATTAGCCAAAAAGCTCGAATTACCCAAGATGCAATCTACAGACCACAGGATGCTCAAAAAGAAGGATGACCAAAATGTAGATGTTCCCACTCCTTCTTAAAAGGGGGAAACATATTCATAGGAGGGGATATGGAAGCAAAGTTTAGAGCAGCGACTCAAGGAATGGCCATTCAGAGCCTGACACACATGTGGCCCATATATATACAGTCACTAAAACTAGATAAAATTTGATGAAGCTAGAATATGCATTCGGAAAGGGACTGGATATAGATCTCTCCTGAAGAGACACATCCAGAGCATGTCCAATACAAAGGTCAATGCTAGCAGCAAACCACTGAACTGAGAATAGGACCCCCTTGGGGGAAATTAGAGGAAGGATTAAAAGAGTTGAAGGAGGGCTGGAGAGATGGCTCAGTGGTTGGGAGCACTGACTGCTCTTCCAGAGGTCCTGAGTTCAATTCCCAGCAACCACATGGTGGCTCACAACCATCTGTAATGGGATATGATGCCTTCTGGCGTGT